>NW_027143582.1:0-54493 GCF_026170545.1 Melanerpes formicivorus
GCACCAAATCCAATTTGCCATCTGATCTAACTCTGGAGGCAGTCAAAATGAGCCTTAGAATTCTTCCCTACCTTATTCTGTGCTGAGATACAGGCTGCTCCAACCTGCTGTAAAATGCTTGATTTCAAGAGTGAGCGAAACTAATGAAAACATTGTTGGGGTAAAAACCTAAAGGGAAAGACCTAGCACCAAATCCAATTTGCCATCTGATCTAACTTCTGGAGGCAGTCAAAATGAGCCTTAGAATTCTTCCCTACCTTATTCCTGTGCTGAGATACAGGCTGCTCCAACCTGCTGTAAAATGCTTGATTTCGAGAGTGAGCGAAACTAATGAAAACATTGTTGGGGTAAAACCTAAAGGGAAAGACCTAGCACCAAATCCAATTTGCCATCTGATCTAACTTCTGGAGGCAGTCAAAATGAGCCTTAGAATTCTTCCCTACCTTATTCCTGTGCTGAGATACAGGCTGCTCCAACCTGCTGTAAAATGCTTGATTTCGAGAGTGAGCGAAACTAATGAAAACATTGTTGGGGTAAAACCTAAAGGGAAAGACCTAGCACCAAATCCAATTTGCCATCTGATCTAACTTCTGGAGGCAGTCAAAATGAGCCTTAGAATTCTTCCCTACCTTATTCCTGTGCTGAGATACAGGCTGCTCAACCTGCTGTAAAATGCTTGATTTCGAGAGTGAGCGAAACTAATGAAAACATTGTTGGGGTAAAACCTAAAGGGAAAGGACCTAGCACCAAATCCAATTTGCCATCTGATCTAACTTCTGGAGGCAGTCAAAAATGAGCCTTAGAATTCTTCCCTACCTTATTCCTGTGCTGAGATACAGGCTGCTCCAACCTGCTGTAAAATGCTTGATTTCGAGAGTGAGCGAAACTAATGAAAACATTGTTGGGGTAAAACCTAAAGGGAAAGACCTAGCACCAAATCCAATTTGCCATCTGATCTAACTTCTGGAGGCAGTCAAAATGAGCCTTAGAATTCTTCCCTACCTTATTCCTGTGCTGAGATACAGGCTGCTCCAACCTGCTGTAAAAATGCTTGATTTCGAGAGTGAGCGAAACTAATGAAAAACATTGTTGGGGTAAAACCTAAAGGGAAAGACCTAGCACCAAATCCAATTTTGCCATCTGATCTAACTTCTGGAGGCAGTCAAAATGAGCCTTAGAATTCTTCCCTACCTTATTCCTGTGCTGAGATTACAGGCTGCTCCAACCTGCTGTAAAATGCTTGATTTCGAGGAGTGAGCGAAACTAATGAAAACATTGTTGGGGTAAAACCTAAAGGGAAAGACCTAGCACCAAATCCAATTTGCCATCTGATCTAACTTCTGGAGGCAGTCAAAATGAGCCTTAGAATTCTTCCCTACCTTATTCCTGTGCTGAGATACAGGCTGCTCCAACCTGCTGTAAAATGCTTGATTTCGAGAGTGAGCGAAACTAATGAAAACATTGTTGGGGTAAAACCTAAAGGGAAAGGACCTAGCACCAAATCCAATTTGCCATCTGATCTAACTTCTGGAGGCAGTCAAAATGAGCCTTAGAATTCTTCCCTACCTTATTCCTGTGCTGAGATACAGGCTGCTCCCAACCTGCTGTAAAATGCTTGATTTTCGAGAGTGAGCGAAACTAATGAAAACATTGTTGGGGTAAAACCTAAAGGGAAAGACCTAGCACCAAATCCAATTTGCCATCTGATCTAACTTCTGGAGGCAGTCAAAATGAGCCTTAGAATTTCTTCCCTACCTTATTCCTGTGCTGAGATACAGGCTGCTCCAACCTGCTGTAAAATGCTTGATTTCGAAGAGTGAGCGAAACTAATGAAAAACATTGTTGGGGTAAAACCTAAAGGGAAAGACCTAGCACCAAATCCAATTTGCCATCTGATCTAACTTCTGGAGGCAGTCAAAATGAGCCTTAGAATTCTTCCCTACCTTATTCCTGTGCTGAGATACAGGCTGCTCCAACCTGCTGTAAAATGCTTGATTTCGAGAGTGAGCGAAACTAATGAAAACATTGTTGGGGTAAAAACCTAAAGGGAAAGACCTAGCACCAAATCCAATTTGCCATCTGATCTAACTTCTGGAGGCAGTCAAAATGAGCCTTAGAATTCTTCCCTACCTTATTCCTGTGCTGAGATTACAGGCTGCTCCAACCTGCTGTAAAATGCTTGATTTCGAGAGTGAGCGAAACTAATGAAAACATTGTTGGGGTAAAACCTAAAGGGAAAGACCTAGCACCAAATCCAATTTGCCATCTGATCTAACTTCTGGAGGCAGTCAAAATGAGCCTTAGAATTCTTCCCTACCTTATTCCTGTGCTGAGATACAGGCTGCTCCAACCTGCTGTAAAATGCTTGATTTCGAGAGTGAGCGAAACTAATGAAAACATTGTTGGGGTAAAACCTAAAGGGAAAGACCTAGCACCAAATCCAATTTGCCATCTGATCTAACTTCTGGAGGCAGTCCAAAATGAGCCTTAGAATTCTTCCCTACCTTATTCCTGTGCTGAGATACAGGCTGCTCCAACCTGCTGTAAAATGCTTGATTTCGAGAGTGAGCGAAACTAATGAAAACATTGTTGGGGTAAAACCTAAAGGGAAAGACCTAGCACCAAATCCAATTTGCCATCTGATCTAACTTCTGGAGGCAGTCAAAATGAGCCTTAGAATTCTTCCCTACCTTATTCCTGTGCTGAGATACAGGCTGCTCCAACCTGCTGTAAAATGCTTGATTTCGAGAGTGAGCGAAACTAATGAAAACATTGTTGGGGTAAAACCTAAAGGGAAAGACCTAGCACCAAATCCAATTTGCCATCTGATCTAACTTCTGGAGGCAGTCAAAATGAGCCTTAGAATTCTTCCCTACCTTATTCCTGTGCTGAGATACAGGCTGCTCCAACCTGCTGTAAAATGCTTGATTTCGAGAGTGAGCGAAACTAATGAAAACATTGTTGGGGTAAAACCTAAAGGGAAAGACCTAGCACCAAATCCAATTTGCCATCTGATCTAACTTCTGGAGGCAGTCAAAATGAGCCTTAGAATTCTTCCCTACCTTATTCCTGTGCTGAGATACAGGCTGCTCCAACCTGCTGTAAAAATGCTTGATTTCGAGAGTGAGCGAAACTAATGAAAACATTGTTGGGGTAAAACCTAAAGGGAAAGACCTAGCACCAAATCCAATTTGCCATCTGATCTAACTTCTGGAGGCAGTCAAAATGAGCCTTAGAATTCTTCCCTACCTTATTCCTGTGCTGAGATACAGGCTGCTCCAACCTGCTGTAAAATGCTTGATTTCGAGAGTGAGCGAAACTAATGAAAACATTGTTGGGGTAAAACCTAAAGGGAAAGACCTAGCACCAAATCCAATTTGCCATCTGATCTAACTTCTGGAGGCAGTCAAAATGAGCCTTAGAATTCTTCCCTACCTTATTCCTGTGCTGAGATACAGGCTGCTCCAACCTGCTGTAAAAATGCTTGATTTCGAGAGTGAGCGAAACTAATGAAAACATTGTTGGGGTAAAACCTAAAGGGAAAGACCTAGCACCAAATCCAATTTGCCATCTGATCTAACTTCTGGAGGCAGTCAAAATGAGCCTTAGAATTCTTCCCTACCTTATTCCTGTGCTGAGATACAGGCTGCTCCAACCTGCTGTAAAATGCTTGATTTCGAGAGTGAGCGAAACTAATGAAAAACATTGTTGGGGTAAAACCTAAAGGGAAAGACCTAGCACCAAATCCAATTTGCCATCTGATCTAACTTCTGGAGGCAGTCAAAATGATCCTTAGAATTCTTCCCTACCTTATTCCTGTGCTGAGATACAGGCTGCTCCAACCTGCTGTAAAATGCTTGATTTCGAGAGTGAGCGAAAACTAATGAAAACATTGTTGGGGTAAAACCTAAAGGGAAAGACCTAGCACCAAATCCAATTTGCCATCTGATCTAACTTCTGGAGGCAGTCAAAATGATCCTTAGAATTCTTCCCTACCTTATTCCTGTGCTGAGATACAGGCTGCTCCAACCTGCTGTAAAATGCTTGATTTCGAGAGTGAGCGAAACTAATGAAAACATTGTTGGGGTAAAACCTAAAGGGAAAGACCTAGCACCAAATCCAATTTGCCATCTGATCTAACTTCTGGAGGCAGTCAAAATGAGCCTTAGAATTCTTCCCTACCTTATTCCTGTGCTGAGATACAGGCTGCTCCAACCTGCTGTAAAATTGCTTGATTTCGAGAGTGAGCGAAAACTAATGAAAACATTGTTGGGGTAAAACCTAAAGGGAAAGACCTAGCACCAAATCCAATTTGCCATCTGATCTAACTTCTGGAGGCAGTCAAAATGATCCTTAGAATTCTTCCCTACCTTATTCCTGTGCTGAGATACAGGCTGCTCCAACCTGCTGTAAAAATGCTTGATTTCGAGAGTGAGCGAAACTAATGAAAACATTGTTGGGGTAAAACCTAAAGGGAAAGACCTAGCACCAAATCCAATTTGCCATCTGATCTAACTTCTGGAGGCAGTCAAAATGATCCTTAGAATTCTTCCCTACCTTATTCCTGTGCTGAGATACAGGCTGCTCCAACCTGCTGTAAAATGCTTGATTTCGAGAGTGAGCGAAAACTAATGAAAACATTGTTGGGGTAAAACCTAAAGGGAAAGACCTAGCACCAAATCCAATTTGCCATCTGATCTAACTTCTGGAGGCAGTCAAAATGAGCCTTAGAATTCTTCCCCTACCTTATTCCTGTGCTGAGATACAGGCTGCTCCAACCTGCTGTAAAATGCTTGATTTCGAGAGTGAGCGAAACTAATGAAAACATTGTTGGGGTAAAACCTAAAGGGAAAGACCTAGCACCAAATCCAATTTGCCATCTGATCTAACTTCTGGAGGCAGTCAAAATGAGCCTTAGAATTCTTCCCTACCTTATTCCTGTGCTGAGATACAGGCTGCTCCAACCTGCTGTAAAAATGCTTGCTTTCGAGAGTGAGCGAAACTAATTGAAAAACATTGTTGGGGTAAAACCTAAAGGGAAAGGACCTAGCACCAAATCCAATTTGCCATCTGATCTAACTTCTGGAGGCAGTCAAAATGAGCCTTAGAATTCTTCCCTACCTTATTCCTGTGCTGAGATACAGGCTGCTCCAACCTGCTGTAAAATGCTTGATTTCGAGAGTGAGCGAAACTAATGAAAACATTGTTGGGGTAAAACCTAAAGGGAAAGACCTAGCACCAAATCCAATTTGCCATCTGATCTAACTTCTGGAGGCAGTCAAAATGAGCCTTAGAATTCTTCCCTACCTTATTCCTGTGCTGAGATACAGGCTGCTCCAACCTGCTGTAAAATGCTTGATTCGAGAGTGAGCGAAACTAATGAAAACATTGTTGGGTAAAACCTAAAGGGAAAGACCTAGCACCAAATCCAATTTGCCATCTGATCTAACTTCTGGAGGCAGTCAAAATGAGCCTTAGAATTCTTCCCTACCTTATTCCTGTGCTGAGATACAGGCTGCTCCAACCTGCTGTAAAATGCTTGATTTCGAGAGTGAGCGAAACTAATGAAAACATTGTTGGGTAAAACCTAAAGGGAAAGACCTAGCACCAAATCCAATTTGCCATCTGATCTAACTTCTGGAGGCAGTCAAAAATGAGCCTTAGAATTCTTCCCTACCTTATTCCTGTGCTGAGATACAGGCTGCTCCAACCTGCTGTAAAATGCTTGATTTCGAGAGTGAGCGAAACTAATGAAAACATTGTTGGGGTAAAACCTAAAGGGAAAGACCTAGCACCAAATCCAATTTGCCATCTGATCTAACTTCTGGAGGCAGTCAAAATGAGCCTTAGAATTCTTCCCTACCTTATTCCTGTGCTGAGATACAGGCTGCTCCAACCTGCTGTAAAATGCTTGATTTCGAGAGTGAGCGAAACTAATGAAAACATTGTTGGGGTAAAAACCTAAAGGGAAAGACCTAGCACCAAATCCAATTTGCCATCTGATCTAACTTCTGGAGGCAGTCAAAATGAGCCTTAGAATTCTTCCCTACCTTATTCCTGTGCTGAGATACAGGCTGCTCCAACCTGCTGTAAAATGCTTGATTTCGAGAGTGAGCGAAACTAATGAAAACATTGTTGGGGTAAAACCTAAAGGGAAAGACCTAGCACCAAATCCAATTTGCCATCTGATCTAACTTCTGGAGGCAGTCAAAATGAGCCTTAGAATTCTTCCCTACCTTATTCCTGTGCTGAGATACAGGCTGCTCCAACCTGCTGTAAAATGCTTGATTTCGAGAGTGAGCGAAACTAATGAAAACATTGTTGGGGTAAAACCTAAAGGGAAAGACCTAGCACCAAATCCAATTTGCCATCTGATCTAACTTCTGGAGGCAGTCAAAAATGATCCTTAGAATTCTTCCCTACCTTATTCCTGTGCTGAGATACAGGCTGCTCCAACCTGCTGTAAAATGCTTGATTTCAAGAGTGAGCGAAACTAATGAAAAACATTGTTGGGGTAAAACCTAAAGGGAAAAGACCTAGCACCAAATCCAATTTGCCATCTGATCTAACTTCTGGAGGCAGTCAAAATGAGCCTTAGAATTCTTCCCTACCTTATTCCTGTGCTGAGATACAGGCTGCTCCAACCTGCTGTAAAATGCTTGATTTCGAGAGTGAGCGAAACTAATGAAAACATTGTTGGGGGTAAAACCTAAAGGGAAAGACCTAGCACCAAATCCAATTTGCCATCTGATCTAACGTCTGGAGGCAGTCAAAATGATCCTTAGAATTCTTCCCTACCTTATTCCTGTGCTGAGATACAGGCTGCTCCAACCTGCTGTAAAATGCTTGATTTCGAGAGTGAGCGAAACTAATGAAAACATTGTTGGGGTAAAACCTAAAGGGAAAGACCTAGCACCAAATCCAATTTGCCATCTGATCTAACTTCTGGAGGCAGTCAAAATGAGCCTTAGAATTCTTCCCTACCTTATTCCTGTGCTGAGATACAGGCTGCTCCAACCTGCTGTAAAATGCTTGATTTCGAGAGTGAGCGAAACTAATGAAAACATTGTTGGGGTAAAACCTAAAGGGAAAGACCTAGCACCAAATCCAATTTGCCATCTGATCTAACTTCTGGAGGCAGTCAAAATGATCCTTAGAATTCTTCCCTACCTTATTCCTGTGCTGAGATACAGGCTGCTCCAACCTGCTGTAAAATGCTTGATTTCGAGAGTGAGCGAAACTAATGAAAACATTGTTGGGGTAAAACCTAAAGGGAAAGACCTAGCACCAAATCCAATTTGCCATCTGATCTAACTTCTGGAGGCAGTCAAAATGAGCCTTAGAATTCTTCCCTACCTTATTCCTGTGCTGAGATACAGGCTGCTCCAACCTGCTGTAAAATGCTTGCTTTCGAGAGTGAGCGAAACTAATGAAAACATTGTTGGGGTAAAACCTAAAGGGAAAGACCTAGCACCAAATCCAATTTGCCATCTGATCTAACTTCTGGAGGCAGTCAAAATGAGCCTTAGAATTCTTCCCTACCTTATTCCTGTGCTGAGATACAGGCTGCTCCAACCTGCTGTAAAATGCTTGATTTCGAGAGTGAGCGAAACTAATGAAAACATTGTTGGGGTAAAACCTAAAGGGAAAGACCTAGCACCAAATCCAATTTGCCATCTGATCTAACTTCTGGAGGCAGTCAAAATGAGCCTTAGAATTCTTCCCTACCTTATTCCTGTGCTGAGATACAGGCTGCTCCAACCTGCTGTAAAATGCTTGATTTCGAGAGTGAGCGAAACTAATGAAAACATTGTTGGGGTAAAACCTAAAGGGAAAAGACCTAGCACCAAATCCAATTTGCCATCTGATCTAACTTCTGGAGGCAGTCAAAAATGAGCCTTAGAATTCTTCCCTACCTTATTCCTGTGCTGAGATACAGGCTGCTCCAACCTGCTGTAAAATGCTTGATTTCGAGAGTGAGCGAAACTAATGAAAACATTGTTGGGGTAAAACCTAAAGGGAAAGACCTAGCACCAAATCCAATTTGCCATCTGATCTAACTTCTGGAGGCAGTCAAAATGAGCCTTAGAATTCTTCCCTACCTTATTCCTGTGCTGAGATACAGGCTGCTCCAACCTGCTGTAAAATGCTTGATTTTCGAGAGTGAGCGAAACTAATGAAAACATTGTTGGGGTAAAACCTAAAGGGAAAGACCTAGCACCAAATCCAATTTGCCATCTGATCTAACTTCTGGAGGCAGTCAAAATGAGCCTTAGAATTCTTCCCTACCTTATTCCTGTGCTGAGATACAGGCTGCTCCAACCTGCTGTAAAATGCTTGATTTCGAGAGTGAGCGAAACTAATGAAAACATTGTTGGGGTAAAACCTAAAGGGAAAGACCTAGCACCAAATCCAATTTGCCATCTGATCTAACTTCTGGAGGCAGTCAAAATGAGCCTTAGAATTCTTCCCTACCTTATTCCTGTGCTGAGATACAGGCTGCTCCAACCTGCTGTAAAATGCTTGATTTCGAGAGTGAGCGAAACTAATGAAAACATTGTTGGGGTAAAACCTAAAGGGAAAGACCTAGCACCAAATCCAATTTGCCATCTGATCTAACTTCTGGAGGCAGTCAAAATGAGCCTTAGAATTCTTCCCTACCTTATTCCTGTGCTGAGATACAGGCTGCTCCAACCTGCTGTAAAATGCTTGATTTCGAGAGTGAGCGAAACTAATGAAAACATTGTTGGGGTAAAACCTAAAGGGAAAGACCTAGCACCAAATCCAATTTGCCATCTGATCTAACTTCTGGAGGCAGTCAAAATGATCCTTAGAATTCTTCCCTACCTTATTCCTGTGCTGAGATACAGGCTGCTCCAACCTGCTGTAAAAATGCTTGATTTCAAGAGTGAGCGAAACTAATGAAAACATTGTTGGGGTAAAACCTAAAGGGAAAGACCTAGCACCAAATCCAATTTGCCATCTGATCTAACTTCTGGAGGCAGTCAAAATGAGCCTTAGAATTCTTCCCTACCTTATTCCTGTGCTGAGATACAGGCTGCTCCAACCTGCTGTAAAATGCTTGATTTCGAGAGTGAGCGAAACTAATGAAAAACATTGTTGGGGTAAAACCTAAAGGGAAAGACCTAGCACCAAATCCAATTTGCCATCTGATCTAACGTCTGGAGGCAGTCAAAATGATCCTTAGAATTCTTCCCTACCTTATTCCTGTGCTGAGATACAGGCTGCTCCAACCTGCTGTAAAATGCTTGATTTCGAGAGTGAGCGAAAACTAATGAAAAACATTGTTGGGGTAAAACCTAAAGGGAAAGACCTAGCACCAAATCCAATTTGCCATCTGATCTAACTTCTGGAGGCAGTCAAAATGAGCCTTAGAATTCTTCCCTACCTTATTTCCTGTGCTGAGATACAGGCTGCTCCAACCTGCTGTAAAAATGCTTGATTTCGAGAGTGAGCGAAACTAATGAAAAACATTGTTGGGGTAAAACCTAAAGGGAAAGACCTAGCACCAAATCCAATTTGCCATCTGATCTAACTTCTGGAGGCAGTCAAAATGATCCTTAGAATTCTTCCCTACCTTATTCCTGTGCTGAGATACAGGCTGCTCCAACCTGCTGTAAAATGCTTGATTTAATGCTTGATTTCGAGAGTGAGCGAAACTAATGAAAACATTGTTGGGGTAAAACCTAAAGGGAAAGACCTAGCACCAAATCCAATTTGCCATCTGATCTAACTTCTGGAGGCAGTCAAAATGAGCCTTAGAATTCTTCCCTACCTTATTCCTGTGCTGAGATACAGGCTGCTCCAACCTGCTGTAAAATGCTTGATTTCGAGAGTGAGCGAAACTAATGAAAACATTGTTGGGGTAAAACCTAAAGGGAAAGACCTAGCACCAAATCCAATTTGCCATCTGATCTAACTTCTGGAGGCAGTCAAAATGAGCCTTAGAATTCTTCCCTACCTTATTCCTGTGCTGAGATACAGGCTGCTCCAACCTGCTGTAAAATGCTTGATTTCGAGAGTGAGCGAAACTAATGAAAACATTGTTGGGGTAAAACCTAAAGGGAAAGACCTAGCACCAAATCCAATTTGCCATCTGATCTAACTTCTGGAGGCAGTCAAAATGAGCCTTAGAATTCTTCCCTACCTTATTCCTGTGCTGAGATACAGGCTGCTCCAACCTGCTGTAAAATGCTTGATTTCGAGAGTGAGCGAAACTAATGAAAACATTGTTGGGGTAAAACCTAAAGGGAAAGACCTAGCACCAAATCCAATTTGCCATCTGATCTAACTTCTGGAGGCAGTCAAAATGAGCCTTAGAATTCTTCCCTACCTTATTCCTGTGCTGAGATACAGGCTGCTCCAACCTGCTGTAAAATGCTTGATTTCGAGAGTGAGCGAAACTAATGAAAACATTGTTGGGGTAAAACCTAAAGGGAAAGACCTAGCACCAAATCCAATTTGCCATCTGATCTAACGTCTGGAGGCAGTCAAAATGAGCCTTAGAATTCTTCCCTACCTTATTCCTGTGCTGAGATACAGGCTGCTCCAACCTGCTGTAAAATGCTTGATTTCGAGAGTGAGCGAAACTAATGAAAACATTGTTGGGGTAAAACCTAAAGGGAAAGACCTAGCACCAAATCCAATTTGCCATCTGATCTAACTTCTGGAGGCAGTCAAAATGAGCCTTAGAATTCTTCCCTACCTTATTCCTGTGCTGAGATACAGGCTGCTCCAACCTGCTGTAAAATGCTTGATTTCGAGAGTGAGCGAAACTAATGAAAACATTGTTGGGGTAAAACCTAAAGGGAAAGACCTAGCACCAAATCCAATTTGCCATCTGATCTAACTTCTGGAGGCAGTCAAAATGAGCCTTAGAATTCTTCCCTACCTTATTCCTGTGCTGAGATACAGGCTGCTCCAACCTGCTGTAAAATGCTTGATTTCGAGAGTGAGCGAAACTAATGAAAACATTGTTGGGGTAAAACCTAAAGGGAAAGACCTAGCACCAAATCCAATTTGCCATCTGATCTAACGTCTGGAGGCAGTCAAAATGATCCTTAGAATTCTTCCCTACCTTATTCCTGTGCTGAGATACAGGCTGCTCCAACCTGCTGTAAAATGCTTGATTTCGAGAGTGAGCGAAACTAATGAAAACATTGTTGGGGTAAAACCTAAAGGGAAAGACCTAGCACCAAATCCAATTTGCCATCTGATCTAACTTCTGGAGGCAGTCAAAATGAGCCTTAGAATTCTTCCCTACCTTATTCCTGTGCTGAGATACAGGCTGCTCCAACCTGCTGTAAAATGCTTGATTTCGAGAGTGAGCGAAACTAATGAAAACATTGTTGGGGTAAAACCTAAAGGGAAAGACCTAGCACCAAATCCAATTTGCCATCTGATCTAACTTCTGGAGGCAGTCAAAATGAGCCTTAGAATTCTTCCCTACCTTATTCCTGTGCTGAGATACAGGCTGCTCCAACCTGCTGTAAAATGCTTGATTTCGAGAGTGAGCGAAACTAATGAAAACATTGTTGGGGTAAAACCTAAAGGGAAAGACCTAGCACCAAATCCAATTTGCCATCTGATCTAACGTCTGGAGGCAGTCAAAATGATCCTTAGAATTCTTCCCTACCTTATTCCTGTGCTGAGATACAGGCTGCTCCAACCTGCTGTAAAATGCTTGATTTCGAGAGTGAGCGAAACTAATGAAAACATTGTTGGGGTAAAACCTAAAGGGAAAGACCTAGCACCAAATCCAATTTGCCATCTGATCTAACGTCTGGAGGCAGTCAAAATGAGCCTTAGAATTCTTCCCTACCTTATTCCTGTGCTGAGATACAGGCTGCTCCAACCTGCTGTAAAATGCTTGATTTCGAGAGTGAGCGAAACTAATGAAAACATTGTTGGGGTAAAACCTAAAGGGAAAGACCTAGCACCAAATCCAATTTGCCATCTGATCTAACTTCTGGAGGCAGTCAAAATGAGCCTTAGAATTCTTCCCTACCTTATTCCTGTGCTGAGATACAGGCTGCTCCAACCTGCTGTAAAATGCTTGATTTCGAGAGTGAGCGAAACTAATGAAAACATTGTTGGGGGTAAAACCTAAAGGGAAAGACCTAGCACCAAATCCAATTTGCCATCTGATCTAACGTCTGGAGGCAGTCAAAATGAGCCTTAGAATTCTTCCCTACCTTATTCCTGTGCTGAGATACAGGCTGCTCCAACCTGCTGTAAAATGCTTGATTTCGAGAGTGAGCGAAACTAATGAAAACATTGTTGGGGTAAAACCTAAAGGGAAAGACCTAGCACCAAATCCAATTTGCCATCTGATCTAACGTCTGGAGGCAGTCAAAATGAGCCTTAGAATTCTTCCCTACCTTATTCCTGTGCTGAGATACAGGCTGCTCCAACCTGCTGTAAAATGCTTGATTTCGAGAGTGAGCGAAACTAATGAAAACATTGTTGGGGTAAAACCTAAAGGGAAAGACCTAGCACCAAATCCAATTTGCCATCTGATCTAACTTCTGGAGGCAGTCAAAATGAGCCTTAGAATTCTTCCCTACCTTATTCCTGTGCTGAGATACAGGCTGCTCCAACCTGCTGTAAAATGCTTGATTTCGAGAGTGAGCGAAACTAATGAAAACATTGTTGGGGTAAAACCTAAAGGGAAAGACCTAGCACCAAATCCAATTTGCCATCTGATCTAACTTCTGGAGGCAGTCAAAATGATCCTTAGAATTCTTCCCTACCTTATTCCTGTGCTGAGATACAGGCTGCTCCAACCTGCTGTAAAATGCTTGATTTCGAGAGTGAGTGAAACTAATGAAAACATTGTTGGGGTAAAACCTAAAGGGGAAAGACCTAGCACCAAATCCAATTTGCCATCTGATCTAACTTCTGGAGGCAGTCAAAATGAGCCTTAGAATTCTTCCCTACCTTATTCCTGTGCTGAGATACAGGCTGCTCCAACCTGCTGTAAAATGCTTGATTTCGAGAGTGAGCGAAACTAATGAAAACATTGTTGGGGTAAAACCTAAAGGGAAAGACCTAGCACCAAATCCAATTTGCCATCTGATCTAACTTCTGGAGGCAGTCAAAATGATCCTTAGAATTCTTCCCTACCTTATTCCTGTGCTGAGATACAGGCTGCTCCAACCTGCTGTAAAATGCTTGATTTCGAGAGTGAGCGAAACTAATGAAAACATTGTTGGGGTAAAACCTAAAGGGAAAGACCTAGCACCAAATCCAATTTGCCATCTGATCTAACTTCTGGAGGCAGTCAAAATGAGCCTTAGAATTCTTCCCTACCTTATTCCTGTGCTGAGATACAGGCTGCTCCAACCTGCTGTAAAATGCTTGATTTCGAGAGTGAGCGAAACTAATGAAAACATTGTTGGGGTAAAACCTAAAGGGAAAGACCTAGCACCAAATCCAATTTGCCATCTGATCTAACTTCTGGAGGCAGTCAAAATGAGCCTTAGAATTCTTCCCTACCTTATTCCTGTGCTGAGATACAGGCTGCTCCAACCTGCTGTAAAATGCTTGATTTCAAGAGTGAGCGAAACTAATGAAAACATTGTTGGGGTAAAACCTAAAGGGAAAGACCTAGCACCAAATCCAATTTGCCATCTGATCTAACTTCTGGAGGCAGTCAAAATGAGCCTTAGAATTCTTCCCTACCTTATTCCTGTGCTGAGATACAGGCTGCTCCAACCTGCTGTAAAATGCTTGATTTCGAGAGTGAGCGAAACTAATGAAAACATTGTTGGGGTAAAACCTAAAGGGAAAGACCTAGCACCAAATCCAATTTGCCATCTGATCTAACTTCTGGAGGCAGTCAAAATGAGCCTTAGAATTCTTCCCTACCTTATTCCTGTGCTGAGATACAGGCTGCTCCAACCTGCTGTAAAATGCTTGATTTCGAGAGTGAGCGAAACTAATGAAAACATTGTTGGGGTAAAACCTAAAGGGAAAGACCTAGCACCAAATCCAATTTGCCATCTGATCTAACTTCTGGAGGCAGTCAAAATGAGCCTTAGAATTCTTCCCTACCTTATTCCTGTGCTGAGATACAGGCTGCTCCAACCTGCTGTAAAATGCTTGATTTCGAGAGTGAGTGAAACTAATGAAAACATTGTTGGGGTAAAACCTAAAGGGAAAGACCTAGCACCAAATCCAATTGCCATCTGATCTAACTTCTGGAGGCAGTCAAAATGAGCCTTAGAATTCTTCCCTACCTTATTCCTGTGCTGAGATACAGGCTGCTCCAACCTGCTGTAAAATGCTTGATTTCGAGAGTGAGCGAAACTAATGAAAAACATTGTTGGGGTAAAACCTAAAGGGAAAGACCTAGCACCAAATCCAATTTGCCATCTGATCTAACTTCTGGAGGCAGTCAAAATGAGCCTTAGAATTCTTCCCTACCTTATTCCTGTGCTGAGATACAGGCTGCTCCAACCTGCTGTAAAATGCTTGATTTCGAGAGTGAGCGAAACTAATGAAAACATTGTTGGGGTAAAACCTAAAGGGAAAGACCTAGCACCAAATCCAATTTGCCATCTGATCTAACTTCTGGAGGCAGTCAAAATGAGCCTTAGAATTCTTCCCTACCTTATTCCTGTGCTGAGATACAGGCTGCTCCAACCTGCTGTAAAATGCTTGATTTCGAGAGTGAGCGAAACTAATGAAAACATTGTTGGGGTAAAACCTAAAGGGAAAGACCTAGCACCAAATCCAATTTGCCATCTGATCTAACTTCTGGAGGCAGTCAAAATGAGCCTTAGAATTCTTCCCTACCTTATTCCTGTGCTGAGATACAGGCTGCTCCAACCTGCTGTAAAATGCTTGATTTCGAGAGTGAGCGAAACTAATGAAAAACATTGTTGGGGTAAAACCTAAAGGGAAAGACCTAGCACCAAATCCAATTTGCCATCTGATCTAACTTCTGGAGGCAGTCAAAATGAGCCTTAGAATTCTTCCCTACCTTATTCCTGTGCTGAGATACAGGCTGCTCCAACCTGCTGTAAAATGCTTGATTTCGAGAGTGAGCGAAACTAATGAAAACATTGTTGGGGTAAAACCTAAAGGGAAAGACCTAGCACCAAATCCAATTTGCCATCTGATCTAACTTCTGGAGGCAGTCAAAATGAGCCTTAGAATTCTTCCCTACCTTATTCCTGTGCTGAGATACAGGCTGCTCCAACCTGCTGTAAAATGCTTGATTTCGAGAGTGAGCGAAACTAATGAAAACATTGTTGGGGTAAAACCTAAAGGGAAAGACCTAGCACCAAATCCAATTTGCCATCTGATCTAACTTCTGGAGGCAGTCAAAATGAGCCTTAGAATTCTTCCCTACCTTATTCCTGTGCTGAGATACAGGCTGCTCCAACCTGCTGTAAAATGCTTGATTTCGAGAGTGAGCGAAACTAATGAAAACATTGTTGGAGTAAAAACCTAAAGGGAAAGACCTAGCACCAAATCCAATTTGCCATCTGATCTAACTTCTGGAGGCAGTCAAAATGAGCCTTAGAATTCTTCCCTACCTTATTCCTGTGCTGAGATACAGGCTGCTCCAACCTGCTGTAAAATGCTTGATTTCGAGAGTGAGCGAAACTAATGAAAACATTGTTGGGGTAAAACCTAAAGGGAAAGACCTAGCACCAAATCCAATTTGCCATCTGATCTAACTTCTGGAGGCAGTCAAAATGATCCTTAGAATTCTTCCCTACCTTATTCCTGTGCTGAGATACAGGCTGCTCCAACCTGCTGTAAAATGCTTGATTTCGAGAGTGAGCGAAACTAATGAAAACATTGTTGGGGTAAAACCTAAAGGGAAAGACCTAGCACCAAATCCAATTTGCCATCTGATCTAACTTCTGGAGGCAGTCAAAATGATCCTTAGAATTCTTCCCTACCTTATTCCTGTGCTGAGATACAGGCTGCTCCAACCTGCTGTAAAATGCTTGATTTCGAGAGTGAGCGAAACTAATGAAAACATTGTTGGGGTAAAACCTAAAGGGAAAGACCTAGCACCAAATCCAATTTGCCATCTGATCTAACTTCTGGAGGCAGTCAAAATGAGCCTTAGAATTCTTCCCTACCTTATTCCTGTGCTGAGATACAGGCTGCTCCAACCTGCTGTAAAATGCTTGATTTCGAGAGTGAGTGAAACTAATGAAAACATTGTTGGGGTAAAACCTAAAGGGAAAGACCTAGCACCAAATCCAATTTGCCATCTGATCTAACTTCTGGAGGCAGTCAAAATGATCCTTAGAATTCTTCCCTACCTTATTCCTGTGCTGAGATACAGGCTGCTCCAACCTGCTGTAAAATGCTTGATTTCGAGAGTGAGCGAAACTAATGAAAACATTGTTGGGGTAAAACCTAAAGGGAAAGACCTAGCACCAAATCCAATTTGCCATCTGATCTAACTTCTGGAGGCAGTCAAAATGAGCCTTAGAATTCTTCCCTACCTTATTCCTGTGCTGAGATACAGGCTGCTCCAACCTGCTGTAAAATGCTTGATTTCGAGAGTGAGCGAAACTAATGAAAACATTGTTGGGGTAAAACCTAAAGGGAAAGACCTAGCACCAAATCCAATTTGCCATCTGATCTAACTTCTGGAGGCAGTCAAAATGAGCCTTAGAATTCTTCCCTACCTTATTCCTGTGCTGAGATACAGGCTGCTCCAACCTGCTGTAAAATGCTTGATTTCGAGAGTGAGTGAAACTAATGAAAACATTGTTGGGGTAAAAACCTAAAGGGAAAGACCTAGCACCAAATCCAATTTGCCATCTGATCTAACTTCTGGAGGCAGTCAAAATGAGCCTTAGAATTCTTCCCTACCTTATTCCTGTGCTGAGATACAGGCTGCTCCAACCTGCTGTAAAATGCTTGATTTCGAGAGTGAGCGAAACTAATGAAAACATTGTTGGGGTAAAACCTAAAGGGAAAGACCTAGCACCAAATCCAATTTGCCATCTGATCTAACTTCTGGAGGCAGTCAAAATGAGCCTTAGAATTCTTCCCTACCTTATTCCTGTGCTGAGATACAGGCTGCTCCAACCTGCTGTAAAATGCTTGATTTCGAGAGTGAGCGAAACTAATGAAAACATTGTTGGGGTAAAACCTAAAGGGAAAGACCTAGCACCAAATCCAATTTGCCATCTGATCTAACTTCTGGAGGCAGTCAAAATGAGCCTTAGAATTCTTCCCTACCTTATTCCTGTGCTGAGATACAGGCTGCTCCAACCTGCTGTAAAATGCTTGATTTCGAGAGTGAGCGAAACTAATGAAAACATTGTTGGGGTAAAACCTAAAGGGAAAGACCTAGCACCAAATCCAATTTGCCATCTGATCTAACTTCTGGAGGCAGTCAAAATGAGCCTTAGAATTCTTCCCTACCTTATTCCTGTGCTGAGATACAGGCTGCTCCAACCTGCTGTAAAATGCTTGATTTCGAGAGTGAGCGAAACTAATGAAAACATTGTTGGGGTAAAACCTAAAGGGAAAGACCTAGCACCAAATCCAATTTGCCATCTGATCTAACTTCTGGAGGCAGTCAAAATGAGCCTTAGAATTCTTCCCTACCTTATTCCTGTGCTGAGATACAGGCTGCTCCAACCTGCTGTAAAATGCTTGATTTCGAGAGTGAGCGAAACTAATGAAAACATTGTTGGGGTAAAACCTAAAGGGAAAGACCTAGCACCAAATCCAATTTGCCATCTGATCTAACTTCTGGAGGCAGTCAAAATGAGCCTTAGAATTCTTCCCTACCTTATTCCTGTGCTGAGATACAGGCTGCTCCAACCTGCTGTAAAATGCTTGATTTCGAGAGTGAGCGAAACTAATGAAAACATTGTTGGGGTAAAACCTAAAGGGAAAGACCTAGCACCAAATCCAATTTGCCATCTGATCTAACTTCTGGAGGCAGTCAAAATGAGCCTTAGAATTCTTCCCTACCTTATTCCTGTGCTGAGATACAGGCTGCTCCAACCTGCTGTAAAATGCTTGATTTCGAGAGTGAGCGAAACTAATGAAAACATTGTTGGAGTAAAACCTAAAGGGAAAGACCTAGCACCAAATCCAATTTGCCATCTGATCTAACTTCTGGAGGCAGTCAAAATGAGCCTTAGAATTCTTCCCTACCTTATTCCTGTGCTGAGATACAGGCTGCTCCAACCTGCTGTAAAATGCTTGATTTCGAGAGTGAGCGAAACTAATGAAAACATTGTTGGGGTAAAACCTAAAGGGAAAGACCTAGCACCAAATCCAATTTGCCATCTGATCTAACTTCTGGAGGCAGTCAAAATGAGCCTTAGAATTCTTCCCTACCTTATTCCTGTGCTGAGATACAGGCTGCTCCAACCTGCTGTAAAATGCTTGATTTCGAGAGTGAGCGAAACTAATGAAAACATTGTTGGGGTAAAACCTAAAGGGAAAGACCTAGCACCAAATCCAATTTGCCATCTGATCTAACTTCTGGAGGCAGTCAAAATGAGCCTTAGAATTCTTCCCTACCTTATTCCTGTGCTGAGATACAGGCTGCTCCAACCTGCTGTAAAATGCTTGATTTCGAGAGTGAGTGAAACTAATGAAAACATTGTTGGGGTAAAACCTAAAGGGAAAGACCTAGCACCAAATCCAATTTGCCATCTGATCTAACTTCTGGAGGCAGTCAAAATGATCCTTAGAATTCTTCCCTACCTTATTCCTGTGCTGAGATACAGGCTGCTCCAACCTGCTGTAAAATGCTTGATTTCGAGAGTGAGCGAAACTAATGAAAACATTGTTGGGGTAAAACCTAAAGGGAAAGACCTAGCACCAAATCCAATTTGCCATCTGATCTAACTTCTGGAGGCAGTCAAAATGAGCCTTAGAATTCTTCCCTACCTTATTCCTGTGCTGAGATACAGGCTGCTCCAACCTGCTGTAAAATGCTTGATTTCGAGAGTGAGCGAAACTAATGAAAACATTGTTGGGGTAAAACCTAAAGGGAAAGACCTAGCACCAAATCCAATTTGCCATCTGATCTAACTTCTGGAGGCAGTCAAAATGAGCCTTAGAATTCTTCCCTACCTTATTCCTGTGCTGAGATACAGGCTGCTCCAACCTGCTGTAAAATGCTTGATTTCGAGAGTGAGCGAAACTAATGAAAACATTGTTGGGGTAAAACCTAAAGGGAAAGACCTAGCACCAAATCCAATTTGCCATCTGATCTAACTTCTGGAGGCAGTCAAAATGAGCCTTAGAATTCTTCCCTACCTTATTCCTGTGCTGAGATACAGGCTGCTCCAACCTGCTGTAAAATGCTTGATTTCGAGAGTGAGCGAAACTAATGAAAACATTGTTGGGGTAAAACCTAAAGGGAAAGACCTAGCACCAAATCCAATTTGCCATCTGATCTAACTTCTGGAGGCAGTCAAAATGATCCTTAGAATTCTTCCCTACCTTATTCCTGTGCTGAGATACAGGCTGCTCCAACCTGCTGTAAAATGCTTGATTTCGAGAGTGAGCGAAACTAATGAAAACATTGTTGGGGTAAAACCTAAAGGGAAAGACCTAGCACCAAATCCAATTTGCCATCTGATCTAACTTCTGGAGGCAGTCAAAATGAGCCTTAGAATTCTTCCCTACCTTATTCCTGTGCTGAGATACAGGCTGCTCCAACCTGCTGTAAAATGCTTGATTTCGAGAGTGAGCGAAACTAATGAAAACATTGTTGGGGTAAAACCTAAAGGGAAAGACCTAGCACCAAATCCAATTTGCCATCTGATCTAACTTCTGGAGGCAGTCAAAATGATCCTTAGAATTCTTCCCTACCTTATTCCTGTGCTGAGATACAGGCTGCTCCAACCTGCTGTAAAATGCTTGATTTCGAGAGTGAGCGAAACTAATGAAAACATTGTTGGGGTAAAACCTAAAGGGAAAGACCTAGCACCAAATCCAATTTGCCATCTGATCTAACTTCTGGAGGCAGTCAAAATGATCCTTAGAATTCTTCCCTACCTTATTCCTGTGCTGAGATACAGGCTGCTCCAACCTGCTGTAAAATGCTTGATTTCAAGAGTGAGCGAAACTAATGAAAACATTGTTGGGGTAAAACCTAAAGGGAAAGACCTAGCACCAAATCCAATTTGCCATCTGATCTAACTTCTGGAGGCAGTCAAAATGAGCCTTAGAATTCTTCCCTACCTTATTCCTGTGCTGAGATACAGGCTGCTCCAACCTGCTGTAAAATGCTTGATTTCGAGAGTGAGCGAAACTAATGAAAACATTGTTGGGGTAAAACCTAAAGGGAAAGACCTAGCACCAAATCCAATTTGCCATCTGATCTAACTTCTGGAGGCAGTCAAAATGAGCCTTAGAATTCTTCCCTACCTTATTCCTGTGCTGAGATACAGGCTGCTCCAACCTGCTGTAAAATGCTTGATTTCGAGAGTGAGCAAAACTAATGAAAACATTGTTGGGGTAAAACCTAAAGGGAAAGACCTAGCACCAAATCCAATTTGCCATCTGATCTAACTTCTGGAGGCAGTCAAAATGATCCTTAGAATTCTTCCCTACCTTATTCCTGTGCTGAGATACAGGCTGCTCCAACCTGCTGTAAAATGCTTGATTTCAAGAGTGAGCGAAACTAATGAAAACATTGTTGGGGTAAAACCTAAAGGGAAAGACCTAGCACCAAATCCAATTTGCCATCTGATCTAACTTCTGGAGGCAGTCAAAATGAGCCTTAGAATTCTTCCCTACCTTATTCCTGTGCTGAGATACAGGCTGCTCCAACCTGCTGTAAAATGCTTGATTTCGAGAGTGAGCGAAACTAATGAAAACATTGTTGGGGTAAAACCTAAAGGGAAAGACCTAGCACCAAATCCAATTTGCCATCTGATCTAACTTCTGGAGGCAGTCAAAATGAGCCTTAGAATTCTTCCCTACCTTATTCCTGTGCTGAGATACAGGCTGCTCCAACCTGCTGTAAAATGCTTGATTTCGAGAGTGAGCGAAACTAATGAAAACATTGTTGGGGTAAAACCTAAAGGGAAAGACCTAGCACCAAATCCAATTTGCCATCTGATCTAACTTCTGGAGGCAGTCAAAATGAGCCTTAGAATTCTTCCCTACCTTATTCCTGTGCTGAGATACAGGCTGCTCCAACCTGCTGTAAAATGCTTGATTTCGAGAGTGAGCGAAACTAATGAAAACATTGTTGGGGTAAAACCTAAAGGGAAAGACCTAGCACCAAATCCAATTTGCCATCTGATCTAACTTCTGGAGGCAGTCAAAATGATCCTTAGAATTCTTCCCTACCTTATTCCTGTGCTGAGATACAGGCTGCTCCAACCTGCTGTAAAATGCTTGATTTCGAGAGTGAGCGAAACTAATGAAAACATTGTTGGGGTAAAACCTAAAGGGAAAGACCTAGCACCAAATCCAATTTGCCATCTGATCTAACTTCTGGAGGCAGTCAAAATGATCCTTAGAATTCTTCCCTACCTTATTCCTGTGCTGAGATACAGGCTGCTCCAACCTGCTGTAAAATGCTTGATTTCGAGAGTGAGCGAAACTAATGAAAACATTGTTGGGGTAAAACCTAAAGGGAAAGACCTAGCACCAAATCCAATTTGCCATCTGATCTAACTTCTGGAGGCAGTCAAAATGAGCCTTAGAATTCTTCCCTACCTTATTCCTGTGCTGAGATACAGGCTGCTCCAACCTGCTGTAAAATGCTTGATTTCGAGAGTGAGCGAAACTAATGAAAACATTGTTGGGGTAAAACCTAAAGGGAAAGACCTAGCACCAAATCCAATTTGCCATCTGATCTAACTTCTGGAGGCAGTCAAAATGAGCCTTAGAATTCTTCCCTACCTTATTCCTGTGCTGAGATACAGGCTGCTCCAACCTGCTGTAAAATGCTTGATTTCGAGAGTGAGCGAAACTAATGAAAACATTGTTGGGGTAAAACCTAAAGGGAAAGACCTAGCACCAAATCCAATTTGCCATCTGATCTAACTTCTGGAGGCAGTCAAAATGAGCCTTAGAATTCTTCCCTACCTTATTCCTGTGCTGAGATACAGGCTGCTCCAACCTGCTGTAAAATGCTTGATTTCGAGAGTGAGCGAAACTAATGAAAACATTGTTGGGGTAAAACCTAAAGGGAAAGACCTAGCACCAAATCCAATTTGCCATCTGATCTAACTTCTGGAGGCAGTCAAAATGAGCCTTAGAATTCTTCCCTACCTTATTCCTGTGCTGAGATACAGGCTGCTCCAACCTGCTGTAAAATGCTTGATTTCGAGAGTGAGCGAAACTAATGAAAACATTGTTGGGGTAAAACCTAAAGGGAAAGACCTAGCACCAAATCCAATTTGCCATCTGATCTAACTTCTGGAGGCAGTCAAAATGAGCCTTAGAATTCTTCCCTACCTTATTCCTGTGCTGAGATACAGGCTGCTCCAACCTGCTGTAAAATGCTTGATTTCGAGAGTGAGCGAAACTAATGAAAACATTGTTGGGGTAAAACCTAAAGGGAAAGACCTAGCACCAAATCCAATTTGCCATCTGATCTAACTTCTGGAGGCAGTCAAAATGAGCCTTAGAATTCTTCCCTACCTTATTCCTGTGCTGAGATACAGGCTGCTCCAACCTGCTGTAAAATGCTTGATTTCGAGAGTGAGCGAAACTAATGAAAACATTGTTGGGGTAAAACCTAAAGGGAAAGACCTAGCACCAAATCCAATTTGCCATCTGATCTAACTTCTGGAGGCAGTCAAAATGAGCCTTAGAATTCTTCCCTACCTTATTCCTGTGCTGAGATACAGGCTGCTCCAACCTGCTGTAAAATGCTTGATTTCGAGAGTGAGCGAAACTAATGAAAACATTGTTGGGGTAAAACCTAAAGGGAAAGACCTAGCACCAAATCCAATTTGCCATCTGATCTAACTTCTGGAGGCAGTCAAAATGAGCCTTAGAATTCTTCCCTACCTTATTCCTGTGCTGAGATACAGGCTGCTCCAACCTGCTGTAAAATGCTTGATTTCGAGAGTGAGCGAAACTAATGAAAACATTGTTGGGGTAAAACCTAAAGGGAAAGACCTAGCACCAAATCCAATTTGCCATCTGATCTAACTTCTGGAGGCAGTCAAAATGATCCTTAGAATTCTTCCCTACCTTATTCCTGTGCTGAGATACAGGCTGCTCCAACCTGCTGTAAAATGCTTGATTTCGAGAGTGAGCGAAACTAATGAAAACATTGTTGGGGTAAAACCTAAAGGGAAAGACCTAGCACCAAATCCAATTTGCCATCTGATCTAACTTCTGGAGGCAGTCAAAATGATCCTTAGAATTCTTCCCTACCTTATTCCTGTGCTGAGATACAGGCTGCTCCAACCTGCTGTAAAATGCTTGATTTCGAGAGTGAGCGAAACTAATGAAAACATTGTTGGGGTAAAAACCTAAAGGGAAAGACCTAGCACCAAATCCAATTTGCCATCTGATCTAACTTCTGGAGGCAGTCAAAATGATCCTTAGAATTCTTCCCTACCTTATTCCTGTGCTGAGATACAGGCTGCTCCAACCTGCTGTAAAATGCTTGATTTCAAGAGTGAGCGAAACTAATGAAAACATTGTTGGGGTAAAACCTAAAGGGAAAGACCTAGCACCAAATCCAATTTGCCATCTGATCTAACTTCTGGAGGCAGTCAAAATGAGCCTTAGAATTCTTCCCTACCTTATTCCTGTGCTGAGATACAGGCTGCTCCAACCTGCTGTAAAATGCTTGATTTCGAGAGTGAGCGAAACTAATGAAAACATTGTTGGGGTAAAACCTAAAGGGAAAGACCTAGCACCAAATCCAATTTGCCATCTGATCTAACTTCTGGAGGCAGTCAAAATGAGCCTTAGAATTCTTCCCTACCTTATTCCTGTGCTGAGATACAGGCTGCTCCAACCTGCTGTAAAATGCTTGATTTCGAGAGTGAGCAAAACTAATGAAAACATTGTTGGGGTAAAACCTAAAGGGAAAGACCTAGCACCAAATCCAATTTGCCATCTGATCTAACTTCTGGAGGCAGTCAAAATGAGCCTTAGAATTCTTCCCTACCTTATTCCTGTGCTGAGATACAGGCTGCTCCAACCTGCTGTAAAATGCTTGATTTCGAGAGTGAGCGAAACTAATGAAAACATTGTTGGGGTAAAACCTAAAGGGAAAGACCTAGCACCAAATCCAATTTGCCATCTGATCTAACTTCTGGAGGCAGTCAAAATGAGCCTTAGAATTCTTCCCTACCTTATTCCTGTGCTGAGATACAGGCTGCTCCAACCTGCTGTAAAATGCTTGATTTCGAGAGTGAGCGAAACTAATGAAAACATTGTTGGGGTAAAACCTAAAGGGAAAGACCTAGCACCAAATCCAATTTGCCATCTGATCTAACTTCTGGAGGCAGTCAAAATGAGCCTTAGAATTCTTCCCTACCTTATTCCTGTGCTGAGATACAGGCTGCTCCAACCTGCTGTAAAATGCTTGATTTCGAGAGTGAGCGAAACTAATGAAAACATTGTTGGGGTAAAACCTAAAGGGAAAGACCTAGCACCAAATCCAATTTGCCATCTGATCTAACTTCTGGAGGCAGTCAAAATGAGCCTTAGAATTCTTCCCTACCTTATTCCTGTGCTGAGATACAGGCTGCTCCAACCTGCTGTAAAATGCTTGATTTCGAGAGTGAGCGAAACTAATGAAAACATTGTTGGGGTAAAACCTAAAGGGAAAGACCTAGCACCAAATCCAATTTGCCATCTGATCTAACTTCTGGAGGCAGTCAAAATGAGCCTTAGAATTCTTCCCTACCTTATTCCTGTGCTGAGATACAGGCTGCTCCAACCTGCTGTAAAATGCTTGATTTCGAGAGTGAGCGAAACTAATGAAAACATTGTTGGGGTAAAACCTAAAGGGAAAGACCTAGCACCAAATCCAATTTGCCATCTGATCTAACTTCTGGAGGCAGTCAAAATGAGCCTTAGAATTCTTCCCTACCTTATTCCTGTGCTGAGATACAGGCTGCTCCAACCTGCTGTAAAATGCTTGATTTCGAGAGTGAGCGAAACTAATGAAAACATTGTTGGGGTAAAACCTAAAGGGAAAGACCTAGCACCAAATCCAATTTGCCATCTGATCTAACTTCTGGAGGCAGTCAAAATGAGCCTTAGAATTCTTCCCTACCTTATTCCTGTGCTGAGATACAGGCTGCTCCAACCTGCTGTAAAATGCTTGATTTCGAGAGTGAGCGAAACTAATGAAAACATTGTTGGGGTAAAACCTAAAGGGAAAGACCTAGCACCAAATCCAATTTGCCATCTGATCTAACTTCTGGAGGCAGTCAAAATGATCCTTAGAATTCTTCCCTACCTTATTCCTGTGCTGAGATACAGGCTGCTCCAACCTGCTGTAAAATGCTTGATTTCGAGAGTGAGCGAAACTAATGAAAACATTGTTGGGGTAAAACCTAAAGGGAAAGACCTAGCACCAAATCCAATTTGCCATCTGATCTAACTTCTGGAGGCAGTCAAAATGAGCCTTAGAATTCTTCCCTACCTTATTCCTGTGCTGAGATACAGGCTGCTCCAACCTGCTGTAAAATGCTTGATTTCGAGAGTGAGCGAAACTAATGAAAACATTGTTGGGGTAAAACCTAAAGGGAAAGACCTAGCACCAAATCCAATTTGCCATCTGATCTAACTTCTGGAGGCAGTCAAAATGAGCCTTAGAATTCTTCCCTACCTTATTCCTGTGCTGAGATACAGGCTGCTCCAACCTGCTGTAAAATGCTTGATTTCGAGAGTGAGCGAAACTAATGAAAACATTGTTGGGGTAAAACCTAAAGGGAAAGACCTAGCACCAAATCCAATTTGCCATCTGATCTAACTTCTGGAGGCAGTCAAAATGAGCCTTAGAATTCTTCCCTACCTTATTCCTGTGCTGAGATACAGGCTGCTCCAACCTGCTGTAAAATGCTTGATTTCGAGAGTGAGCGAAACTAATGAAAACATTGTTGGGGTAAAACCTAAAGGGAAAGACCTAGCACCAAATCCAATTTGC
Source organism: Melanerpes formicivorus (assembly GCF_026170545.1). Taxonomy (NCBI): domain Eukaryota; kingdom Metazoa; phylum Chordata; class Aves; order Piciformes; family Picidae; genus Melanerpes; species Melanerpes formicivorus. The sequence continues at coordinate 26,117 of NW_027143582.1, forward strand.
CATCTGATCTAACTTCTGGAGGCAGTCAAAATGAGCCTTAGAATTCTTCCCTACCTTATTCCTGTGCTGAGATACAGGCTGCTCCAACCTGCTGTAAAATGCTTGATTTCGAGAGTGAGCGAAACTAATGAAAACATTGTTGGGGTAAAACCTAAAGGGAAAGACCTAGCACCAAATCCAATTTGCCATCTGATCTAACTTCTGGAGGCAGTCAAAATGATCCTTAGAATTCTTCCCTACCTTATTCCTGTGCTGAGATACAGGCTGCTCCAACCTGCTGTAAAATGCTTGATTTCGAGAGTGAGCGAAACTAATGAAAACATTGTTGGGGTAAAACCTAAAGGGAAAGACCTAGCACCAAATCCAATTTGCCATCTGATCTAACTTCTGGAGGCAGTCAAAATGAGCCTTAGAATTCTTCCCTACCTTATTCCTGTGCTGAGATACAGGCTGCTCCAACCTGCTGTAAAATGCTTGATTTCGAGAGTGAGCGAAACTAATGAAAACATTGTTGGGGTAAAACCTAAAGGGAAAGACCTAGCACCAAATCCAATTTGCCATCTGATCTAACTTCTGGAGGCAGTCAAAATGAGCCTTAGAATTCTTCCCTACCTTATTCCTGTGCTGAGATACAGGCTGCTCCAACCTGCTGTAAAATGCTTGATTTCGAGAGTGAGCGAAACTAATGAAAACATTGTTGGGGTAAAACCTAAAGGGAAAGACCTAGCACCAAATCCAATTTGCCATCTGATCTAACTTCTGGAGGCAGTCAAAATGAGCCTTAGAATTCTTCCCTACCTTATTCCTGTGCTGAGATACAGGCTGCTCCAACCTGCTGTAAAATGCTTGATTTCGAGAGTGAGCGAAACTAATGAAAACATTGTTGGGGTAAAACCTAAAGGGAAAGACCTAGCACCAAATCCAATTTGCCATCTGATCTAACTTCTGGAGGCAGTCAAAATGATCCTTAGAATTCTTCCCTACCTTATTCCTGTGCTGAGATACAGGCTGCTCCAACCTGCTGTAAAATGCTTGATTTCGAGAGTGAGCGAAACTAATGAAAACATTGTTGGGGTAAAACCTAAAGGGAAAGACCTAGCACCAAATCCAATTTGCCATCTGATCTAACTTCTGGAGGCAGTCAAAATGAGCCTTAGAATTCTTCCCTACCTTATTCCTGTGCTGAGATACAGGCTGCTCCAACCTGCTGTAAAATGCTTGATTTCGAGAGTGAGCGAAACTAATGAAAACATTGTTGGGGTAAAACCTAAAGGGAAAGACCTAGCACCAAATCCAATTTGCCATCTGATCTAACTTCTGGAGGCAGTCAAAATGAGCCTTAGAATTCTTCCCTACCTTATTCCTGTGCTGAGATACAGGCTGCTCCAACCTGCTGTAAAATGCTTGATTTCGAGAGTGAGCGAAACTAATGTAAACATTGTTGGGGTAAAACCTAAAGGGAAAGACCTAGCACCAAATCCAATTTGCCATCTGATCTAACTTCTGGAGGCAGTCAAAATGAGCCTTAGAATTCTTCCCTACCTTATTCCTGTGCTGAGATACAGGCTGCTCCAACCTGCTGTAAAATGCTTGATTTCGAGAGTGAGCGAAACTAATGAAAACATTGTTGGGGTAAAACCTAAAGGGAAAGACCTAGCACCAAATCCAATTTGCCATCTGATCTAACTTCTGGAGGCAGTCAAAATGATCCTTAGAATTCTTCCCTACCTTATTCCTGTGCTGAGATACAGGCTGCTCCAACCTGCTGTAAAATGCTTGATTTCGAGAGTGAGCGAAACTAATGAAAACATTGTTGGGGTAAAACCTAAAGGGAAAGACCTAGCACCAAATCCAATTTGCCATCTGATCTAACTTCTGGAGGCAGTCAAAATGAGCCTTAGAATTCTTCCCTACCTTATTCCTGTGCTGAGATACAGGCTGCTCCAACCTGCTGTAAAATGCTTGATTTCGAGAGTGAGCGAAACTAATGAAAACATTGTTGGGGTAAAACCTAAAGGGAAAGACCTAGCACCAAATCCAATTTGCCATCTGATCTAACTTCTGGAGGCAGTCAAAATGAGCCTTAGAATTCTTCCCTACCTTATTCCTGTGCTGAGATACAGGCTGCTCCAACCTGCTGTAAAATGCTTGATTTCGAGAGTGAGCGAAACTAATGAAAACATTGTTGGGGTAAAACCTAAAGGGAAAGACCTAGCACCAAATCCAATTTGCCATCTGATCTAACTTCTGGAGGCAGTCAAAATGAGCCTTAGAATTCTTCCCTACCTTATTCCTGTGCTGAGATACAGGCTGCTCCAACCTGCTGTAAAATGCTTGATTTCGAGAGTGAGCGAAACTAATGAAAACATTATTGGGGTAAAACCTAAAGGGAAAGACCTAGCACCAAATCCAATTTGCCATCTGATCTAACTTCTGGAGGCAGTCAAAATGATCCTTAGAATTCTTCCCTACCTTATTCCTGTGCTGAGATACAGGCTGCTCCAACCTGCTGTAAAATGCTTGATTTCGAGAGTGAGCGAAACTAATGAAAACATTGTTGGGGTAAAACCTAAAGGGAAAGACCTAGCACCAAATCCAATTTGCCATCTGATCTAACTTCTGGAGGCAGTCAAAATGATCCTTAGAATTCTTCCCTACCTTATTCCTGTGCTGAGATACAGGCTGCTCCAACCTGCTGTAAAATGCTTGATTTCAAGAGTGAGCGAAACTAATGAAAACATTGTTGGGGTAAAACCTAAAGGGAAAGACCTAGCACCAAATCCAATTTGCCATCTGATCTAACTTCTGGAGGCAGTCAAAATGAGCCTTAGAATTCTTCCCTACCTTATTCCTGTGCTGAGATACAGGCTGCTCCAACCTGCTGTAAAATGCTTGATTTCAAGAGTGAGCGAAACTAATGAAAACATTGTTGGGGTAAAACCTAAAGGGAAAGACCTAGCACCAAATCCAATTTGCCATCTGATCTAACTTCTGGAGGCAGTCAAAATGAGCCTTAGAATTCTTCCCTACCTTATTCCTGTGCTGAGATACAGGCTGCTCCAACCTGCTGTAAAATGCTTGATTTCGAGAGTGAGCGAAACTAATGAAAACATTGTTGGGGTAAAACCTAAAGGGAAAGACCTAGCACCAAATCCAATTTGCCATCTGATCTAACTTCTGGAGGCAGTCAAAATGATCCTTAGAATTCTTCCCTACCTTATTCCTGTGCTGAGATACAGGCTGCTCCAACCTGCTGTAAAATGCTTGATTTCAAGAGTGAGCGAAACTAATGAAAACATTGTTGGGGTAAAACCTAAAGGGAAAGACCTAGCACCAAATCCAATTTGCCATCTGATCTAACTTCTGGAGGCAGTCAAAATGAGCCTTAGAATTCTTCCCTACCTTATTCCTGTGCTGAGATACAGGCTGCTCCAACCTGCTGTAAAATGCTTGATTTCGAGAGTGAGCAAAACTAATGAAAACATTGTTGGGGTAAAACCTAAAGGGAAAGACCTAGCACCAAATCCAATTTGCCATCTGATCTAACTTCTGGAGGCAGTCAAAATGATCCTTAGAATTCTTCCCTACCTTATTCCTGTGCTGAGATACAGGCTGCTCCAACCTGCTGTAAAATGCTTGATTTCAAGAGTGAGCGAAACTAATGAAAACATTGTTGGGGTAAAACCTAAAGGGAAAGACCTAGCACCAAATCCAATTTGCCATCTGATCTAACTTCTGGAGGCAGTCAAAATGAGCCTTAGAATTCTTCCCTACCTTATTCCTGTGCTGAGATACAGGCTGCTCCAACCTGCTGTAAAATGCTTGATTTCGAGAGTGAGCGAAACTAATGAAAACATTGTTGGGGTAAAACCTAAAGGGAAAGACCTAGCACCAAATCCAATTTGCCATCTGATCTAACTTCTGGAGGCAGTCAAAATGAGCCTTAGAATTCTTCCCTACCTTATTCCTGTGCTGAGATACAGGCTGCTCCAACCTGCTGTAAAATGCTTGATTTCGAGAGTGAGCGAAACTAATGAAAACATTGTTGGCGTAAAACCTAAAGGGAAAGACCTAGCACCAAATCCAATTTGCCATCTGATCTAACTTCTGGAGGCAGTCAAAATGAGCCTTAGAATTCTTCCCTACCTTATTCCTGTGCTGAGATACAGGCTGCTCCAACCTGCTGTAAAATGCTTGATTTCGAGAGTGAGCGAAACTAATGAAAACATTGTTGGGGTAAAACCTAAAGGGAAAGACCTAGCACCAAATCCAATTTGCCATCTGATCTAACTTCTGGAGGCAGTCAAAATGATCCTTAGAATTCTTCCCTACCTTATTCCTGTGCTGAGATACAGGCTGCTCCAACCTGCTGTAAAATGCTTGATTTCGAGAGTGAGCGAAACTAATGAAAACATTGTTGGGGTAAAACCTAAAGGGAAAGACCTAGCACCAAATCCAATTTGCCATCTGATCTAACTTCTGGAGGCAGTCAAAATGAGCCTTAGAATTCTTCCCTACCTTATTCCTGTGCTGAGATACAGGCTGCTCCAACCTGCTGTAAAATGCTTGATTTCGAGAGTGAGCGAAACTAATGAAAACATTGTTGGGGTAAAACCTAAAGGGAAAGACCTAGCACCAAATCCAATTTGCCATCTGATCTAACTTCTGGAGGCAGTCAAAATGAGCCTTAGAATTCTTCCCTACCTTATTCCTGTGCTGAGATACAGGCTGCTCCAACCTGCTGTAAAATGCTTGATTTCGAGAGTGAGCGAAACTAATGAAAACATTGTTGGGGTAAAACCTAAAGGGAAAGACCTAGCACCAAATCCAATTTGCCATCTGATCTAACTTCTGGAGGCAGTCAAAATGATCCTTAGAATTCTTCCCTACCTTATTCCTGTGCTGAGATACAGGCTGCTCCAACCTGCTGTAAAATGCTTGATTTCGAGAGTGAGCGAAACTAATGAAAACATTGTTGGGGTAAAACCTAAAGGGAAAGACCTAGCACCAAATCCAATTTGCCATCTGATCTAACTTCTGGAGGCAGTCAAAATGAGCCTTAGAATTCTTCCCTACCTTATTCCTGTGCTGAGATACAGGCTGCTCCAACCTGCTGTAAAATGCTTGATTTCGAGAGTGAGCGAAACTAATGAAAACATTGTTGGGGTAAAACCTAAAGGGAAAGACCTAGCACCAAATCCAATTTGCCATCTGATCTAACTTCTGGAGGCAGTCAAAATGATCCTTAGAATTCTTCCCTACCTTATTCCTGTGCTGAGATACAGGCTGCTCCAACCTGCTGTAAAATGCTTGATTTCAAGAGTGTGCGAAACTAATGAAAACATTGTTGGGGTAAAACCTAAAGGGAAAGACCTAGCACCAAATCCAATTTGCTATCTGATCTAACTTCTGGAGGCAGTCAAAATGAGCCTTAGAATTCTTCCCTACCTTATTCCTGTGCTGAGATACAGGCTGCTCCAACCTGCTGTAAAATGCTTGATTTCGAGAGTGAGCGAAACTAATGAAAACATTGTTGGGGTAAAACCTAAAGGGAAAGACCTAGCACCAAATCCAATTTGCCATCTGATCTAACTTCTGGAGGCAGTCAAAATGATCCTTAGAATTCTTCCCTACCTTATTCCTGTGCTGAGATACAGGCTGCTCCAACCTGCTGTAAAATGCTTGATTTCAAGAGTGAGCGAAACTAATGAAAACATTGTTGGGGTAAAACCTAAAGGGAAAGACCTAGCACCAAATCCAATTTGCCATCTGATCTAACTTCTGGAGGCAGTCAAAATGAGCCTTAGAATTCTTCCCTACCTTATTCCTGTGCTGAGATACAGGCTGCTCCAACCTGCTGTAAAATGCTTGATTTCGAGAGTGAGCAAAACTAATGAAAACATTGTTGGGGTAAAACCTAAAGGGAAAGACCTAGCACCAAATCCAATTTGCCATCTGATCTAACTTCTGGAGGCAGTCAAAATGATCCTTAGAATTCTTCCCTACCTTATTCCTGTGCTGAGATACAGGCTGCTCCAACCTGCTGTAAAATGCTTGATTTCAAGAGTGAGCGAAACTAATGAAAACATTGTTGGGGTAAAACCTAAAGGAAAGACCTAGCACCAAATCCAATTTGCCATCTGATCTAACTTCTGGAGGCAGTCAAAATGAGCCTTAGAATTCTTCCCTACCTTATTCCTGTGCTGAGATACAGGCTGCTCCAACCTGCTGTAAAATGCTTGATTTCGAGAGTGAGCGAAACTAATGAAAACATTGTTGGGGTAAAACCTAAAGGGAAAGACCTAGCACCAAATCCAATTTGCCATCTGATCTAACTTCTGGAGGCAGTCAAAATGAGCCTTAGAATTCTTCCATACCTTATTCCTGTGCTGAGATACAGGCTGCTCCAACCTGCTGTAAAATGCTTGATTTCGAGAGTGAGCGAAACTAATGAAAACATTGTTGGGGTAAAACCTAAAGGGAAAGACCTAGCACCAAATCCAATTTGCCATCTGATCTAACTTCTGGAGGCAGTCAAAATGAGCCTTAGAATTCTTCCCTACCTTATTCCTGTGCTGAGATACAGGCTGCTCCAACCTGCTGTAAAATGCTTGATTTCGAGAGTGAGCGAAACTAATGAAAACATTGTTGGGGTAAAACCTAAAGGGAAAGACCTAGCACCAAATCCAATTTGCCATCTGATCTAACTTCTGGAGGCAGTCAAAATGAGCCTTAGAATTCTTCCTACCTTATTCCTGTGCTGAGATACAGGCTGCTCCAACCTGCTGTAAAATGCTTGATTTCGAGAGTGAGCGAAACTAATGAAAACATTGTTGGGGTAAAACCTAAAGGGAAAGACCTAGCACCCAAATCCAATTTGCCATCTGATCTAACTTCTGGAGGCAGTCAAAATGATCCTTAGAATTCTTCCCTACCTTAGTCCTGTGCTGAGATACAGGCTGCTCCAACCTGCTGTAAAATGCTTGATTTCGAGAGTGAGCGAAACTAATGAAAACATTGTTGGGGTAAAACCTAAAGGGAAAGACCTAGCACCAAATCCAATTTGCCATCTGATCTAACTTCTGGAGGCAGTCAAAATGAGCCTTAGAATTCTTCCCTACCTTATTCCTGTGCTGAGATACAGGCTGCTCCCAACCTGCTGTAAAATGCTTGATTTCGAGAGTGAGCGAAACTAATGAAAACATTGTTGGGGTAAAACCTAAAGGGAAAGACCTAGCACCAAATCCAATTTGCCATCTGATCTAACTTCTGGAGGCAGTCAAAATGAGCCTTAGAATTCTTCCCTACCTTATTCCTGTGCTGAGATACAGGCTGCTCCAACCTGCTGTAAAATGCTTGATTTCGAGAGTGAGCGAAACTAATGAAAACATTGTTGGGGTAAACCTAAAGGGAAAGACCTAGCACCAATCCAATTTGCCATCTGATCTAACTTCTGGAGGCAGTCAAAATGAGCCTTAGAATTCTTCCCTACCTTATTCCTGTGCTGAGATACAGGCTGCTCCAACCTGCTGTAAAATGCTTGATTTCGAGAGTGAGCGAAACTAATGAAACATTGTTGGGGTAAAACCTAAAGGGAAAGACCTAGCACCAAATCCAATTTGCCATCTGATCTAACTTCTGGAGGCAGTCAAAATGAGCCTTAGAATTCTTCCCTACCTTATTCCTGTTGCTGAGATACAGGCTGCTCCAACCTGCTGTAAAATGCTTGATTTCGAGAGTGAGCGAAACTAATGAAAACATTGTTGGGGTAAAAACCTAAAGGGAAAGACCTAGCACCAAATCCAATTTGCCATCTGATCTAACTTCTGGAGGCAGTCAAAATGAGCCTTAGAATTCTTCCCTACCTTATTCCTGTGCTGAGATACAGGCTGCTCCAACCTGCTGTAAAATGCTTGATTTCGAGAGTGAGCGAAACTAATGAAAACATTGTTGGGGTAAAACCTAAAGGGAAAGACCTAGCACCAAATCCAATTTGCCATCTGATCTAACTTCTGGAGGCAGTCAAAATGAGCCTTAGAATTCTTCCCTACCTTATTCCTGTGCTGAGATACAGGCTGCTCCAACCTGCTGTAAAATGCTTGATTTCGAGAGTGAGCGAAACTAATGAAAACATTGTTGGGGTAAAACCTAAAGGGAAAGACCTAGCACCAAATCCAATTTGCCATCTGATCTAACTTCTGGAGGCAGTCAAAATGAGCCTTAGAATTCTTCCCTACCTTATTCCTGTGCTGAGATACAGGCTGCTCCAACCTGCTGTAAAATGCTTGATTTCGAGAGTGAGCGAAACTAATGAAAACATTGTTGGGGTAAAACCTAAAGGGAAAAGACCTAGCACCAAATCCAATTTGCCATCTGATCTAACTTCTGGAGGCAGTCAATAATGAGCCTTAGAATTCTTCCCAACCTTATTCCTGTGCTGAGATACAGGCTGCTCCAACCTGCTGTAAAATGCTTGATTTCGAGAGTGAGCGAAACTAATGAAAACATTGTTGGGGTAAAACCTAAAGGGAAAGACCTAGCACCAAATCCAATTTGCCATCTGATCTAACTTCTGGAGGCAGTCAAAATGAGCCTTAGAATTCTTCCCTACCTTATTCCTGTGCTCTGAGATACAGGCTGCTCCAACCTGCTGTAAAATGCTTGATTTCGAGAGTGAGCGAAACTAATGAAAACATTGTTGGGGTAAAACCTAAAGGGAAAGACCTAGCACCAAATCCAATTTGCCATCTGATCTAACTTCTGGAGGCAGTCAAAAATGAGCCTTAGAATTCTTCCCTACCTTATTCCTGTGCTGAGATACAGGCTGCTCCAACCTGCTGTAAAATGCTTGATTTCGAGAGTGAGCGAAACTAATGAAAACATTGTTGGGGTTAAACCTAAAGGGAAAGACCTAGCACCCAAATCCAATTTGCCATCTGATCTAACTTCTGGAGGCTGTCAAAATGATCCTTAGAATTCTTCCCTACCTTATTCCTGTGCTGAGATACAGGCTGCTCCAACCTGCTGTAAAATGCTTGATTTCGAGAGTGAGCGAAACTAATGAAAACATTGTTGGGGTAAAACCTAAAGGGAAAGACCTAGCACCAAATCCAATTTGCCATCTGATCTAACTTCTGGAGGCAGTCAAAATGAGCCTTAGAATTCTTCCCTACCTTATTCCTGTGCTGAGATACAGGCTGCTCCAACCTGCTGTAAAATGCTTGATTTCGAGAGTTGAGCGAAACTAATGAAAACATTGTTGGGGTAAAACCTAAAGGGAAAGACCTAGCACCAAATCCAATTTGCCATCTGATCTAACTTCTGGAGGCAGTCAAAATGAGCCTTAGAATTCTTCCCTACCTTATTCCTGTGCTGAGATACAGGCTGCTCCAACCTGCTGTAAAATGCTTGATTTCGAGAGTGAGCGAAACTAATGAAAACATTGTTGGGGTAAAACCTAAAGGGAAAGGACCTAGCACCAAATCCAATTTGCCATCTGATCTAACTTCTGGAGGCAGTCAAAATGAGCCTTAGAATTCTTCCCTACCTTATTCCTGTGCTGAGATACAGGCTGCTCCAACCTGCTGTAAAATGCTTGATTTCGAGAGGTGAGCGAAACTAATGAAAACATTGTTGGGGGTAAAACCTAAAGGGAAAGACCTAGCACCAAATCCAATTTGCCATCTGATCTGAACTTCTGGAGGCAGTCAAATGAGCCTTAGAATTCTTCCCTACCTTATTCCTGTGCTGAGATACAGGCTGCTCCAACCTGCTGTAAAATGCTTGATTTCGAGAGTGAGCGAAACTAATGAAAACATTGTTGGGGTAAAACCTAAAGGGAAAGACCTAGCACCAAATCCAATTTGCCATCTGATCTAACTTCTGGAGGCAGTCAAAATGAGCCTTAGAATTCTTCCCTACCTTATTCCTGTGCTGAGATACAGGCTGCTCCAACCTGCTGTAAAATGCTTGATTTCGAGAGTGAGCGAAACTAATGAAAAACATTGTTGGGGTAAAACCTAAAGGGAAAGACCTAGCACCAAATCCAATTTGCCATCTGATCTAACTTCTGGAGGCAGTCAAAATGAGCCTTAGAATTCTTCCCCTACCTTATTCCTGTGCTGAGATACAGCTGCTCCAACCTGCTGTAAAATGCTTGATTTCGAGAGTGAGCGAAACTAATGAAAACATTGTTGGGGTAAAACCTAAAGGGAAAGACCCTAGCACCAAATCCAATTTGCCATCTGATCTAACTTCTGGAGGCAGTCCAAAATGAGCCTTAGAATTCTTTCCCTACCTTATTCCTGTGCTGAGATACAGGCTGCTCCAACCTGCTTGTAAAATGCTTGATTTCGAGAGTGAGCGAAACTAATGAAAACATTTTGGGGTAAAACCTAAAGGGAAAGACCTAGCACCAATATCCAATTTGCCATCTGATCTAACTTCTGGAGGCAGTCAAAATGATCCTTAAGAATTCTTCCCTACCTTATTCCTGTGCTGAGATACAGGCTGCTCCAACCTGCTGTAAAATGCTTGATTTCGAGAGTGAGCGAAACTAATGAAAACATTGTTGGGGTAAAACCTAAAAGGGAAAGACCTAGCACCAAATCCAATTTGCCATCTGATCTAACTTCTGGAGGCAGTCAAATGAGCCTTTAGAATTCTTCCCTACCTTATTCCTGTGCTGAGATACAGGCTGCTCCACCTGCTGTAAAATGCTTGATTTCGAGAGTGAGCGAAACTAATGAAACATTGTTGGGGTAAAACCTAAAGGGAAAGACCTAGCACCAAATCCAATTTGCCATCTGATCTAACTTCTGGAGGCTAGTCAAAATGAGCCTTAGAATTCTTCCCTACACTTATTCCTGTGCTGAGGATACAGGCCTGCTCCAACCTGCTGTAAAATGCTTGATTTCGAGAGTGAGCGAAACTAATGAAAACATTGTTGGGGTAAAACCTAAAGGGAAAGACCTAGCACCAAATCCAATTTGCCATCTGATCTAACTTCTGGAGGCAGTCAAAATGAGCCTTAGAATTCTTCCCTACCTTATTCCTGTGCTGAGATACAGGCTGCTCCAACCTGCTGTGAAAATGCTTGATTTCGAGAGTGAGCGAAACTAATGAAAAACATTGTTGGGGTAAAACCTAAAGGGAAAGACCTAGCACCAAATCCAATTTGCCATCCTGATCTAACTTCTGGAGGCTGTCAAAATGATCCTTAGAATTCTTCCCTACCTTATTCCTGTGCTGAGATACAGGCTTACCTTATTCCTGTGCTGAGATACAGGCTGCTCCAACCTGCTGTAAAATGCTTGATTTCGAGAGTGAGCGAAACTAATGAAAACATTGTTGGGGTAAAACCTAAAGGGAAAGACCTAGCACCAAATCCAATTTGCCATCTGATCTAACTTCTGGAGGCAGTCAAAATGATCCTTAGAATTCTTCCCTACCTTATTCCTGTGCTGAGATACAGGCTGCTCCAACCTGCTGTAAAATGCTTGATTTCGAGAGTGAGCGAAACTAATGAAAACATTGTTGGGGTAAAACCTAAAGGGAAAGACCTAGCACCAAATCCAATTTGCCATCTGATCTAACTTCTGGAGGCAGTCAAAATGAGCCTTAGAATTCTTCCCTACCTTATTCCTGTGCTGAGATACAGGCTGCTCCAACCTGCTGTAAAATGCTTGATTTCGAGAGTGAGCGAAACTAATGAAAACATTGTTGGGGTAAAACCTAAAGGGAAAGACCTAGCACCAAATCCAATTTGCCATCTGATCTAACTTCTGGAGGCAGTCAAAATGATCCTTAGAATTCTTCCCTACCTTATTCCTGTGCTGAGATACAGGCTGCTCCAACCTGCTGTAAAATGCTTGATTTCGAGAGTGAGCGAAACTAATGAAAACATTGTTGGGGTAAAACCTAAAGGGAAAGACCTAGCACCAAATCCAATTTGCCATCTGATCTAACTTCTGGAGGCAGTCAAAATGATCCTTAGAATTCTTCCCTACCTTATTCCTGTGCTGAGATACAGGCTGCTCCAACCTGCTGTAAAATGCTTGATTTCGAGAGTGAGCGAAACTAATGAAAACATTGTTGGGGTAAAACCTAAAGGGAAAGACCTAGCACCAAATCCAATTTGCCATCTGATCTAACTTCTGGAGGCAGTCAAAATGAGCCTTAGAATTCTTCCCTACCTTATTCCTGTGCTGAGATACAGGCTGCTCCAACCTGCTGTAAAATGCTTGATTTCGAGAGTGAGCGAAACTAATGAAAACATTGTTGGGGTAAAACCTAAAGGGAAAGACCTAGCACCAAATCCAATTTGCCATCTGATCTAACTTCTGGAGGCAGTCAAAATGAGCCTTAGAATTCTTCCCTACCTTATTCCTGTGCTGAGATACAGGCTGCTCCAACCTGCTGTAAAATGCTTGATTTCGAGAGTGAGCGAAACTAATGAAAACATTGTTGGGGTAAAACCTAAAGGGAAAGACCTAGCACCAAATCCAATTTGCCATCTGATCTAACTTCTGGAGGCAGTCAAAATGAGCCTTAGAATTCTTCCCTACCTTATTCCTGTGCTGAGATACAGGCTGCTCCAACCTGCTGTAAAATGCTTGATTTCGAGAGTGAGCGAAACTAATGAAAACATTGTTGGGGTAAAACCTAAAGGGAAAGACCTAGCACCAAATCCAATTTGCCATCTGATCTAACTTCTGGAGGCAGTCAAAATGAGCCTTAGAATTCTTCCCTACCTTATTCCTGTGCTGAGATACAGGCTGCTCCAACCTGCTGTAAAATGCTTGATTTCGAGAGTGAGCGAAACTAATGAAAACATTGTTGGGGTAAAACCTAAAGGGAAAGACCTAGCACCAAATCCAATTTGCCATCTGATCTAACTTCTGGAGGCAGTCAAAATGAGCCTTAGAATTCTTCCCTACCTTATTCCTGTGCTGAGATACAGGCTGCTCCAACCTGCTGTAAAATGCTTGATTTCGAGAGTGAGCGAAACTAATGAAAACATTGTTGGGGTAAAACCTAAAGGGAAAGACCTAGCACCAAATCCAATTTGCCATCTGATCTAACTTCTGGAGGCAGTCAAAATGAGCCTTAGAATTCTTCCCTACCTTATTCCTGTGCTGAGATACAGGCTGCTCCAACCTGCTGTAAAATGCTTGATTTCGAGAGTGAGCGAAACTAATGAAAACATTGTTGGGGTAAAACCTAAAGGGAAAGACCTAGCACCAAATCCAATTTGCCATCTGATCTAACTTCTGGAGGCAGTCAAAATGAGCCTTAGAATTCTTCCCTACCTTATTCCTGTGCTGAGATACAGGCTGCTCCAACCTGCTGTAAAATGCTTGATTTCGAGAGTGAGCGAAACTAATGAAAACATTGTTGGGGTAAAACCTAAAGGGAAAGACCTAGCACCAAATCCAATTTGCCATCTGATCTAACTTCTGGAGGCAGTCAAAATGATCCTTAGAATTCTTCCCTACCTTATTCCTGTGCTGAGATACAGGCTGCTCCAACCTGCTGTAAAATGCTTGATTTCGAGAGTGAGCGAAACTAATGAAAACATTGTTGGGGTAAAACCTAAAGGGAAAGACCTAGCACCAAATCCAATTTGCCATCTGATCTAACTTCTGGAGGCAGTCAAAATGAGCCTTAGAATTCTTCCCTACCTTATTCCTGTGCTGAGATACAGGCTGCTCCAACCTGCTGTAAAATGCTTGATTTCGAGAGTGAGCGAAACTAATGAAAACATTGTTGGGGTAAAACCTAAAGGGAAAGACCTAGCACCAAATCCAATTTGCCATCTGATCTAACTTCTGGAGGCAGTCAAAATGAGCCTTAGAATTCTTCCCTACCTTATTCCTGTGCTGAGATACAGGCTGCTCCAACCTGCTGTAAAATGCTTGATTTCGAGAGTGAGCGAAACTAATGAAAACATTGTTGGGGTAAAACCTAAAGGGAAAGACCTAGCACCAAATCCAATTTGCCATCTGATCTAACTTCTGGAGGCAGTCAAAATGAGCCTTAGAATTCTTCCCTACCTTATTCCTGTGCTGAGATACAGGCTGCTCCAACCTGCTGTAAAATGCTTGATTTCGAGAGTGAGCGAAACTAATGAAAACATTGTTGGGGTAAAACCTAAAGGGAAAGACCTAGCACCAAATCCAATTTGCCATCTGATCTAACTTCTGGAGGCAGTCAAAATGAGCCTTAGAATTCTTCCCTACCTTATTCCTGTGCTGAGATACAGGCTGCTCCAACCTGCTGTAAAATGCTTGATTTCGAGAGTGAGCGAAACTAATGAAAACATTGTTGGGGTAAAACCTAAAGGGAAAGACCTAGCACCAAATCCAATTTGCCATCTGATCTAACTTCTGGAGGCAGTCAAAATGAGCCTTAGAATTCTTCCCTACCTTATTCCTGTGCTGAGATACAGGCTGCTCCAACCTGCTGTAAAATGCTTGATTTCGAGAGTGAGCGAAACTAATGAAAACATTGTTGGGGTAAAACCTAAAGGGAAAGACCTAGCACCAAATCCAATTTGCCATCTGATCTAACTTCTGGAGGCAGTCAAAATGAGCCTTAGAATTCTTCCCTACCTTATTCCTGTGCTGAGATACAGGCTGCTCCAACCTGCTGTAAAATGCTTGATTTCGAGAGTGAGCGAAACTAATGAAAACATTGTTGGGGTAAAACCTAAAGGGAAAGACCTAGCACCAAATCCAATTTGCCATCTGATCTAACTTCTGGAGGCAGTCAAAATGAGCCTTAGAATTCTTCCCTACCTTATTCCTGTGCTGAGATACAGGCTGCTCCAACCTGCTGTAAAATGCTTGATTTCGAGAGTGAGCGAAACTAATGAAAACATTGTTGGGGTAAAACCTAAAGGGAAAGACCTAGCACCAAATCCAATTTGCCATCTGATCTAACTTCTGGAGGCAGTCAAAATGAGCCTTAGAATTCTTCCCTACCTTATTCCTGTGCTGAGATACAGGCTGCTCCAACCTGCTGTAAAATGCTTGATTTCGAGAGTGAGCGAAACTAATGAAAACATTGTTGGGGTAAAACCTAAAGGGAAAGACCTAGCACCAAATCCAATTTGCCATCTGATCTAACTTCTGGAGGCAGTCAAAATGAGCCTTAGAATTCTTCCCTACCTTATTCCTGTGCTGAGATACAGGCTGCTCCAACCTGCTGTAAAATGCTTGATTTCGAGAGTGAGCGAAACTAATGAAAACATTGTTGGGGTAAAACCTAAAGGGAAAGACCTAGCACCAAATCCAATTTGCCATCTGATCTAACTTCTGGAGGCAGTCAAAATGAGCCTTAGAATTCTTCCCTACCTTATTCCTGTGCTGAGATACAGGCTGCTCCAACCTGCTGTAAAATGCTTGATTTCGAGAGTGAGCGAAACTAATGAAAACATTGTTGGGGTAAAACCTAAAGGGAAAGACCTAGCACCAAATCCAATTTGCCATCTGATCTAACTTCTGGAGGCAGTCAAAATGAGCCTTAGAATTCTTCCCTACCTTATTCCTGTGCTGAGATACAGGCTGCTCCAACCTGCTGTAAAATGCTTGATTTCGAGAGTGAGCGAAACTAATGAAAACATTGTTGGGGTAAAACCTAAAGGGAAAGACCTAGCACCAAATCCAATTTGCCATCTGATCTAACTTCTGGAGGCAGTCAAAATGAGCCTTAGAATTCTTCCCTACCTTATTCCTGTGCTGAGATACAGGCTGCTCCAACCTGCTGTAAAATGCTTGATTTCGAGAGTGAGCGAAACTAATGAAAACATTGTTGGGGTAAAACCTAAAGGGAAAGACCTAGCACCAAATCCAATTTGCCATCTGATCTAACTTCTGGAGGCAGTCAAAATGAGCCTTAGAATTCTTCCCTACCTTATTCCTGTGCTGAGATACAGGCTGCTCCAACCTGCTGTAAAATGCTTGATTTCGAGAGTGAGCGAAACTAATGAAAACATTGTTGGGGTAAAACCTAAAGGGAAAGACCTAGCACCAAATCCAATTTGCCATCTGATCTAACTTCTGGAGGCAGTCAAAATGAGCCTTAGAATTCTTCCCTACCTTATTCCTGTGCTGAGATACAGGCTGCTCCAACCTGCTGTAAAATGCTTGATTTCGAGAGTGAGCGAAACTAATGAAAACATTGTTGGGGTAAAACCTAAAGGGAAAGACCTAGCACCAAATCCAATTTGCCATCTGATCTAACTTCTGGAGGCAGTCAAAATGAGCCTTAGAATTCTTCCCTACCTTATTCCTGTGCTGAGATACAGGCTGCTCCAACCTGCTGTAAAATGCTTGATTTCGAGAGTGAGCGAAACTAATGAAAACATTGTTGGGGTAAAACCTAAAGGGAAAGACCTAGCACCAAATCCAATTTGCCATCTGATCTAACTTCTGGAGGCAGTCAAAATGAGCCTTAGAATTCTTCCCTACCTTATTCCTGTGCTGAGATACAGGCTGCTCCAACCTGCTGTAAAATGCTTGATTTCGAGAGTGAGCGAAACTAATGAAAACATTGTTGGGGTAAAACCTAAAGGGAAAGACCTAGCACCAAATCCAATTTGCCATCTGATCTAACTTCTGGAGGCAGTCAAAATGAGCCTTAGAATTCTTCCCTACCTTATTCCTGTGCTGAGATACAGGCTGCTCCAACCTGCTGTAAAATGCTTGATTTCGAGAGTGAGCGAAACTAATGAAAACATTGTTGGGGTAAAACCTAAAGGGAAAGACCTAGCACCAAATCCAATTTGCCATCTGATCTAACTTCTGGAGGCAGTCAAAATGAGCCTTAGAATTCTTCCCTACCTTATTCCTGTGCTGAGATACAGGCTGCTCCAACCTGCTGTAAAATGCTTGATTTCGAGAGTGAGCGAAACTAATGAAAACATTGTTGGGGTAAAACCTAAAGGGAAAGACCTAGCACCAAATCCAATTTGCCATCTGATCTAACTTCTGGAGGCAGTCAAAATGATCCTTAGAATTCTTCCCTACCTTATTCCTGTGCTGAGATACAGGCTGCTCCAACCTGCTGTAAAATGCTTGATTTCGAGAGTGAGCGAAACTAATGAAAACATTGTTGGGGTAAAACCTAAAGGGAAAGACCTAGCACCAAATCCAATTTGCCATCTGATCTAACTTCTGGAGGCAGTCAAAATGATCCTTAGAATTCTTCCCTACCTTATTCCTGTGCTGAGATACAGGCTGCTCCAACCTGCTGTAAAATGCTTGATTTCGAGAGTGAGCGAAACTAATGAAAACATTGTTGGGGTAAAACCTAAAGGGAAAGACCTAGCACCAAATCCAATTTGCCATCTGATCTAACTTCTGGAGGCAGTCAAAATGAGCCTTAGAATTCTTCCCTACCTTATTCCTGTGCTGAGATACAGGCTGCTCCAACCTGCTGTAAAATGCTTGATTTCGAGAGTGAGCGAAACTAATGAAAACATTGTTGGGGTAAAACCTAAAGGGAAAGACCTAGCACCAAATCCAATTTGCCATCTGATCTAACTTCTGGAGGCAGTCAAAATGAGCCTTAGAATTCTTCCCTACCTTATTCCTGTGCTGAGATACAGGCTGCTCCAACCTGCTGTAAAATGCTTGATTTCGAGAGTGAGCGAAACTAATTGAAAACATTGTTGGGGTAAAACCTAAAGGGAAAGACCTAGCACCAAATCCAATTTGCCATCTGATCTAACTTCTGGAGGCAGTCAAAATGAGCCTTAGAATTCTTCCCTACCTTATTCCTGTGCTGAGATACAGGCTGCTCCAACCTGCTGTAAAATGCTTGATTTCGAGAGTGAGCGAAACTAATGAAAACATTGTTGGGGTAAAACCTAAAGGGAAAGACCTAGCACCAAATCCAATTTGCCATCTGATCTAACTTCTGGAGGCAGTCAAAATGATCCTTAGAATTCTTCCCTACCTTATTCCTGTGCTGAGATACAGGCTGCTCCAACCTGCTGTAAAATGCTTGATTTCGAGAGTGAGCGAAACTAATGAAAACATTGTTGGGGTAAAACCTAAAGGGAAAGACCTAGCACCAAATCCAATTTGCCATCTGATCTAACTTCTGGAGGCAGTCAAAATGAGCCTTAGAATTCTTCCCTACCTTATTCCTGTGCTGAGATACAGGCTGCTCCAACCTGCTGTAAAATGCTTGATTTCGAGAGTGAGCGAAACTCGAAACTAATGAAAACATTGTTGGGGTAAAACCTAAAGGGAAAGACCTAGCACCAAATCCAATTTGCCATCTGATCTAACTTCTGGAGGCAGTCAAAATGAGCCTTAGAATTCTTCCCTACCTTATTCCTGTGCTGAGATACAGGCTGCTCCAACCTGCTGTAAAATGCTTGATTTCGAGAGTGAGCGAAACTAATGAAAACATTGTTGGGGTAAAACCTAAAGGGAAAGACCTAGCACCAAATCCAATTTGCCATCTGATCTAACTTCTGGAGGCAGTCAAAATGAGCCTTAGAATTCTTCCCTACCTTATTCCTGTGCTGAGATACAGGCTGCTCCAACCTGCTGTAAAATGCTTGATTTCGAGAGTGAGCGAAACTAATGAAAACATTGTTGGGGTAAAACCTAAAGGGAAAGACCTAGCACCAAATCCAATTTGCCATCTGATCTAACTTCTGGAGGCAGTCAAAATGAGCCTTAGAATTCTTCCCTACCTTATTCCTGTGCTGAGATACAGGCTGCTCCAACCTGCTGTAAAATGCTTGATTTCGAGAGTGAGCGAAACTAATGAAAACATTGTTGGGGTAAAACCTAAAGGGAAAGACCTAGCACCAAATCCAATTTGCCATCTGATCTAACTTCTGGAGGCAGTCAAAATGAGCCTTAGAATTCTTCCCTACCTTATTCCTGTGCTGAGATACAGGCTGCTCCAACCTGCTGTAAAATGCTTGATTTCGAGAGTGAGCGAAACTAATGAAAACATTGTTGGGGTAAAACCTAAAGGGAAAGACCTAGCACCAAATCCAATTTGCCATCTGATCTAACTTCTGGAGGCAGTCAAAATGATCCTTAGAATTCTTCCCTACCTTATTCCTGTGCTGAGATACAGGCTGCTCCAACCTGCTGTAAAATGCTTGATTTCGAGAGTGAGCGAAACTAATGAAAACATTGTTGGGGTAAAACCTAAAGGGAAAGACCTAGCACCAAATCCAATTTGCCATCTGATCTAACTTCTGGAGGCAGTCAAAATGAGCCTTAGAATTCTTCCCTACCTTATTCCTGTGCTGAGATACAGGCTGCTCCAACCTGCTGTAAAATGCTTGATTTCGAGAGTGAGCGAAACTAATGAAAACATTGTTGGGGTAAAACCTAAAGGGAAAGACCTAGCACCAAATCCAATTTGCCATCTGATCTAACTTCTGGAGGCAGTCAAAATGAGCCTTAGAATTCTTCCCTACCTTATTCCTGTGCTGAGATACAGGCTGCTCCAACCTGCTGTAAAATGCTTGATTTCGAGAGTGAGCGAAACTAATGAAAACATTGTTGGGGTAAAACCTAAAGGGAAAGACCTAGCACCAAATCCAATTTGCCATCTGATCTAACTTCTGGAGGCAGTCAAAATGAGCCTTAGAATTCTTCCCTACCTTATTCCTGTGCTGAGATACAGGCTGCTCCAACCTGCTGTAAAATGCTTGATTTCGAGAGTGAGCGAAACTAATGAAAACATTGTTGGGGTAAAACCTAAAGGGAAAGACCTAGCACCAAATCCAATTTGCCATCTGATCTAACTTCTGGAGGCAGTCAAAATGATCCTTAGAATTCTTCCCTACCTTATTCCTGTGCTGAGATACAGGCTGCTCCAACCTGCTGTAAAATGCTTGATTTCGAGAGTGAGCGAAACTAATGAAAACATTGTTGGGGTAAAACCTAAAGGGAAAGACCTAGCACCAAATCCAATTTGCCATCTGATCTAACTTCTGGAGGCAGTCAAAATGAGCCTTAGAATTCTTCCCTACCTTATTCCTGTGCTGAGATACAGGCTGCTCCAACCTGCTGTAAAATGCTTGATTTCGAGAGTGAGCGAAACTAATGAAAACATTGTTGGGGTAAAACCTAAAGGGAAAGACCTAGCACCAAATCCAATTTGCCATCTGATCTAACTTCTGGAGGCAGTCAAAATGAGCCTTAGAATTCTTCCCTACCTTATTCCTGTGCTGAGATACAGGCTGCTCCAACCTGCTGTAAAATGCTTGATTTCGAGAGTGAGCGAAACTAATGAAAACATTGTTGGGGTAAAACCTAAAGGGAAAGACCTAGCACCAAATCCAATTTGCCATCTGATCTAACTTCTGGAGGCAGTCAAAATGAGCCTTAGAATTCTTCCCTACCTTATTCCTGTGCTGAGATACAGGCTGCTCCAACCTGCTGTAAAATGCTTGATTTCGAGAGTGAGCGAAACTAATGAAAACATTGTTGGGGTAAAACCTAAAGGGAAAGACCTAGCACCAAATCCAATTTGCCATCTGATCTAACTTCTGGAGGCAGTCAAAATGAGCCTTAGAATTCTTCCCTACCTTATTCCTGTGCTGAGATACAGGCTGCTCCAACCTGCTGTAAAATGCTTGATTTCGAGAGTGAGCGAAACTAATGAAAACATTGTTGGGGTAAAACCTAAAGGGAAAGACCTAGCACCAAATCCAATTTGCCATCTGATCTAACTTCTGGAGGCAGTCAAAATGAGCCTTAGAATTCTTCCCTACCTTATTCCTGTGCTGAGATACAGGCTGCTCCAACCTGCTGTAAAATGCTTGATTTCGAGAGTGAGCGAAACTAATGAAAACATTGTTGGGGTAAAACCTAAAGGGAAAGACCTAGCACCAAATCCAATTTGCCATCTGATCTAACTTCTGGAGGCAGTCAAAATGAGCCTTAGAATTCTTCCCTACCTTATTCCTGTGCTGAGATACAGGCTGCTCCAACCTGCTGTAAAATGCTTGATTTCGAGAGTGAGCGAAACTAATGAAAACATTGTTGGGGTAAAACCTAAAGGGAAAGACCTAGCACCAAATCCAATTTGCCATCTGATCTAACTTCTGGAGGCAGTCAAAATGAGCCTTAGAATTCTTCCCTACCTTATTCCTGTGCTGAGATACAGGCTGCTCCAACCTGCTGTAAAATGCTTGATTTCGAGAGTGAGCGAAACTAATGAAAACATTGTTGGGGTAAAACCTAAAGGGAAAGACCTAGCACCAAATCCAATTTGCCATCTGATCTAACTTCTGGAGGCAGTCAAAATGATCCTTAGAATTCTTCCCTACCTTATTCCTGTGCTGAGATACAGGCTGCTCCAACCTGCTGTAAAATGCTTGATTTCGAGAGTGAGCGAAACTAATGAAAACATTGTTGGGGTAAAACCTAAAGGGAAAGACCTAGCACCAAATCCAATTTGCCATCTGATCTAACTTCTGGAGGCAGTCAAAATGATCCTTAGAATTCTTCCCTACCTTATTCCTGTGCTGAGATACAGGCTGCTCCAACCTGCTGTAAAATGCTTGATTTCGAGAGTGAGCGAAACTAATGAAAACATTGTTGGGGTAAAACCTAAAGGGAAAGACCTAGCACCAAATCCAATTTGCCATCTGATCTAACTTCTGGAGGCAGTCAAAATGAGCCTTAGAATTCTTCCCTACCTTATTCCTGTGCTGAGATACAGGCTGCTCCAACCTGCTGTAAAATGCTTGATTTCGAGAGTGAGCGAAACTAATGAAAACATTGTTGGGGTAAAACCTAACGGGAAAGACCTAGCACCAAATCCAATTTGCCATCTGATCTAACTTCTGGAGGCAGTCAAAATGAGCCTTAGAATTCTTCCCTACCTTATTCCTGTGCTGAGATACAGGCTGCTCCAACCTGCTGTAAAATGCTTGATTTCGAGAGTGAGCGAAACTAATGAAAACATTGTTGGGGTAAAACCTAAAGGGAAAGACCTAGCACCAAATCCAATTTGCCATCTGATCTAACTTCTGGAGGCAGTCAAAATGAGCCTTAGAATTCTTCCCTACCTTATTCCTGTGCTGAGATACAGGCTGCTCCAACCTGCTGTAAAATGCTTGATTTCGAGAGTGAGCGAAACTAATGAAAACATTGTTGGGGTAAAACCTAAAGGGAAAGACCTAGCACCAAATCCAATTTGCCATCTGATCTAACTTCTGGAGGCAGTCAAAATGATCCTTAGAATTCTTCCCTACCTTATTCCTGTGCTGAGATACAGGCTGCTCCAACCTGCTGTAAAATGCTTGATTTCGAGAGTGAGCGAAACTAATGAAAACATTGTTGGGGTAAAACCTAAAGGGAAAGACCTAGCACCAAATCCAATTTGCCATCTGATCTAACTTCTGGAGGCAGTCAAAATGAGCATTTGAATTCTTCCCTACCTTATTCCTGTGCTGAGATACAGGCTGCTCCAACCTGCTGTAAAATGCTTGATTTCGAGAGTGAGCGAAACTAATGAAAACATTGTTGGGGTAAAACCTAAAGGGAAAGACCTAGCACCAAATCCAATTTGCCATCTGATCTAACTTCTGGAGGCAGTCAAAATGAGCCTTAGAATTCTTCCCTACCTTATTCCTGTGCTGAGATACAGGCTGCTCCAACCTGCTGTAAAATGCTTGATTTCGAGAGTGAGCGAAACTAATGAAAACATTGTTGGGGTAAAACCTAAAGGGAAAGACCTAGCACCAAATCCAATTTGCCATCTGATCTAACTTCTGGAGGCAGTCAAAATGAGCCTTAGAATTCTTCCCTACCTTATTCCTGTGCTGAGATACAGGCTGCTCCAACCTGCTGTAAAATGCTTGATTTCGAGAGTGAGCGAAACTAATGAAAACATTGTTGGGGTAAAACCTAAAGGGAAAGACCTAGCACCAAATCCAATTTGCCATCTGATCTAACTTCTGGAGGCAGTCAAAATGAGCCTTAGAATTCTTCCCTACCTTATTCCTGTGCTGAGATACAGGCTGCTCCAACCTGCTGTAAAATGCTTGATTTCGAGAGTGAGCGAAACTAATGAAAACATTGTTGGGGTAAAACCTAAAGGGAAAGACCTAGCACCAAATCCAATTTGCCATCTGATCTAACTTCTGGAGGCAGTCAAAATGAGCCTTAGAATTCTTCCCTACCTTATTCCTGTGCTGAGATACAGGCTGCTCCAACCTGCTGTAAAATGCTTGATTTCGAGAGTGAGCGAAACTAATGAAAACATTGTTGGGGTAAAACCTAAAGGGAAAGACCTAGCACCAAATCCAATTTGCCATCTGATCTAACTTCTGGAGGCAGTCAAAATGATCCTTAGAATTCTTCCCTACCTTATTCCTGTGCTGAGATACAGGCTGCTCCAACCTGCTGTAAAATGCTTGATTTCGAGAGTGAGCGAAACTAATGAAAACATTGTTGGGGTAAAACCTAAAGGGAAAGACCTAGCACCAAATCCAATTTGCCATCTGATCTAACTTCTGGAGGCAGTCAAAATGAGCCTTAGAATTCTTCCCTACCTTATTCCTGTGCTGAGATACAGGCTGCTCCAACCTGCTGTAAAATGCTTGATTTCGAGAGTGAGCGAAACTAATGAAAACATTGTTGGGGTAAAACCTAAAGGGAAAGACCTAGCACCAAATCCAATTTGCCATCTGATCTAACTTCTGGAGGCAGTCAAAATGAGCCTTAGAATTCTTCCCTACCTTATTCCTGTGCTGAGATACAGGCTGCTCCAACCTGCTGTAAAATGCTTGATTTCGAGAGTGAGCGAAACTAATGAAAACATTGTTGGGGGTAAAACCTAAAGGGAAAGACCTAGCACCAAATCCAATTTGCCATCTGATCTAACTTCTGGAGGCAGTCAAAATGATCCTTAGAATTCTTCCCTACCTTATTCCTGTGCTGAGATACAGGCTGCTCCAACCTGCTGTAAAATGCTTGATTTCGAGAGTGAGCGAAACTAATGAAAACATTGTTGGGGTAAAACCTAAAGGGAAAGACCTAGCACCAAATCCAATTTGCCATCTGATCTAACTTCTGGAGGCAGTCAAAATGATCCTTAGAATTCTTCCCTACCTTATTCCTGTGCTGAGATACAGGCTGCTCCAACCTGCTGTAAAATGCTTGATTTCGAGAGTGAGCGAAACTAATGAAAACATTGTTGGGGTAAAACCTAAAGGGAAAGACCTAGCACCAAATCCAATTTGCCATCTGATCTAACTTCTGGAGGCAGTCAAAATGAGCCTTAGAATTCTTCCCTACCTTATTCCTGTGCTGAGATACAGGCTGCTCCAACCTGCTGTAAAATGCTTGATTTCGAGAGTGAGCGAAACTAATGAAAACATTGTTGGGGTAAAACCTAAAGGGAAAGACCTAGCACCAAATCCAATTTGCCATCTGATCTAACTTCTGGAGGCAGTCAAAATGAGCCTTAGAATTCTTCCCTACCTTATTCCTGTGCTGAGATACAGGCTGCTCCAACCTGCTGTAAAATGCTTGATTTCGAGAGTGAGCGAAACTAATGAAAACATTGTTGGGGTAAAACCTAAAGGGAAAGACCTAGCACCAAATCCAATTTGCCATCTGATCTAACTTCTGGAGGCAGTCAAAATGAGCCTTAGAATTCTTCCCTACCTTATTCCTGTGCTGAGATACAGGCTGCTCCAACCTGCTGTAAAATGCTTGATTTCGAGAGTGAGCGAAACTAATGAAAACATTGTTGGGGTAAAACCTAAAGGGAAAGACCTAGCACCAAATCCAATTTGCCATCTGATCTAACTTCTGGAGGCAGTCAAAATGATCCTTAGAATTCTTCACTACCTTATTCCTGTGCTGAGATACAGGCTGCTCCAACCTGCTGTAAAATGCTTGATTTCGAGAGTGAGCGAAACTAATGAAAACATTGTTGGGGTAAAACCTAAAGGGAAAGACCTAGCACCAAATCCAATTTGCCATCTGATCTAACTTCTGGAGGCAGTCAAAATGAGCCTTAGAATTCTTCCCTACCTTATTCCTGTGCTGAGATACAGGCTGCTCCAACCTGCTGTAAAATGCTTGATTTCGAGAGTGAGCGAAACTAATGAAAACATTGTTGGGGTAAAACCAAAAGGGAAAGACCTAGCACCAAATCCAATTTGCCATCTGATCTAACTTCTGGAGGCAGTCAAAATGAGCCTTAGAATTCTTCCCTACCTTATTCCTGTGCTGAGATACAGGCTGCTCCAACCTGCTGTAAAATGCTTGATTTCGAGAGTGAGCGAAACTAATGAAAACATTGTTGGGGTAAAACCTAAAGGGAAAGACCTAGCACCAAATCCAATTTGCCATCTGATCTAACTTCTGGAGGCAGTCAAAATGATCCTTAGAATTCTTCCCTACCTTATTCCTGTGCTGAGATACAGGCTGCTCCAACCTGCTGTAAAATGCTTGATTTCGAGAGTGAGCGAAACTAATGAAAACATTGTTGGGGTAAAACCTAAAGGGAAAGACCTAGCACCAAATCCAATTTGCCATCTGATCTAACTTCTGGAGGCAGTCAAAATGAGCATTTGAATTCTTCCCTACCTTATTCCTGTGCTGAGATACAGGCTGCTCCAACCTGCTGTAAAATGCTTGATTTCGAGAGTGAGCGAAACTAATGAAAACATTGTTGGGGTAAAACCTAAAGGGAAAGACCTAGCACCAAATCCAATTTGCCATCTGATCTAACTTCTGGAGGCAGTCAAAATGATCCTTAGAATTCTTCCCTACCTTATTCCTGTGCTGAGATACAGGCTGCTCCAACCTGCTGTAAAATGCTTGATTTCGAGAGTGAGCGAAACTAATGAAAACATTGTTGGGGTAAAACCTAAAGGGAAAGACCTAGCACCAAATCCAATTTGCCATCTGATCTAACTTCTGGAGGCAGTCAAAATGATCCTTAGAATTCTTCCCTACCTTATTCCTGTGCTGAGATACAGGCTGCTCCAACCTGCTGTAAAATGCTTGATTTCGAGAGTGAGCGAAACTAATGAAAACATTGTTGGGGTAAAACCTAAAGGGAAAGACCTAGCACCAAATCCAATTTGCCATCTGATCTAACTTCTGGAGGCAGTCAAAATGATCCTTAGAATTCTTCCCTACCTTATTCCTGTGCTGAGATACAGGCTGCTCCAACCTGCTGTAAAATGCTTGATTTCGAGAGTGAGCGAAACTAATGAAAACATTGTTGGGGTAAAACCTAAAGGGAAAGACCTAGCACCAAATCCAATTTGCCATCTGATCTAACTTCTGGAGGCAGTCAAAATGAGCATTTGAATTCTTCCCTACCTTATTCCTGTGCTGAGATACAGGCTGCTCCAACCTGCTGTAAAATGCTTGATTTCGAGAGTGAGCGAAACTAATGAAAACATTGTTGGGGTAAAACCTAAAGGAAAGACCTAGCACCAAATCCAATTTGCCATCTGATCTAACTTCTGGAGGCAGTCAAAATGATCCTTAGAATTCTTCCCTACCTTATTCCTGTGCTGAGATACAGGCTGCTCCAACCTGCTGTAAAATGCTTGATTTCGAGAGTGAGCGAAACTAATGAAAAACATTGTTGGGGTAAAACCTAAAGGGAAAGACCTAGCACCAAATCCAATTTGCCATCTGATCTAACTTCTGGAGGCAGTCAAAATGATCCTTAGAATTCTTCCCTACCTTTATTCCTGTGCTGAGATACAGGCTGCTCCAACCTGCTGTAAAATGCTTGATTTCGAGAGTGAGCGAAACTAATGAAAACATTGTTGGGGTAAAACCTAAAGGGAAAGACCTAGCACCAAATCCAATTTGCCATCTGATCTAACTTCTGGAGGCAGTCAAAATGAGCCTTAGAATTCTTCACTACCTTATTCCTGTGCTGAGATACAGGCTGCTCCAACCTGCTGTAAAATGCTTGATTTCGAGAGTGAGCGAAACTAATGAAAACATTGTTGGGGTAAAACCTAAAGGGAAAGACCTAGCACCAAATCCAATTTGCCATCTGATCTAACTTCTGGAGGCAGTCAAAATGATCCTTAGAATTCTTCACTACCTTATTCCTGTGCTGAGATACAGGCTGCTCCAACCTGCTGTAAAATGCTTGATTTCGAGAGTGAGCGAAACTAATGAAAACATTGTTGGGGGTAAAACCTAAAGGGAAAGACCTAGCACCAAATCCAATTTGCCATCTGATCTAACTTCTGGAGGCAGTCAAAATGAGCCTTAGAATTCTTCCCTACCTTATTCCTGTGCTGAGATACAGGCTGCTCCAACCTGCTGTAAAATGCTTGATTTCGAGAGTGAGCGAAACTAATGAAAACATTGTTGGGGTAAAACCAAAAGGGAAAGACCTAGCACCAAATCCAATTTGCCATCTGATCTAACTTCTGGAGGCAGTCAAAATGATCCTTAGAATTCTTCCCTACCTTATTCCTGTGCTGAGATACAGGCTGCTCCAACCTGCTGTAAAATGCTTGATTTCGAGAGTGAGCGAAACTAATGAAAACATTGTTGGGGTAAAACCTAAAGGGAAAGACCTAGCACCAAATCCAATTTGCCATCTGATCTAACTTCTGGAGGCAGTCAAAATGATCCTTAGAATTCTTCCCTACCTTATTCCTGTGCTGAGATACAGGCTGCTCCAACCTGCTGTAAAATGCTTGATTTCGAGAGTGAGCGAAACTAATGAAAACATTGTTGGGGTAAAACCTAAAGGGAAAGACCTAGCACCAAATCCAATTTGCCATCTGATCTAACTTCTGGAGGCAGTCAAAATGATCCTTAGAATTCTTCCCTACCTTATTCCTGTGCTGAGATACAGGCTGCTCCAACCTGCTGTAAAATGCTTGATTTCGAGAGTGAGCGAAACTAATGAAAACATTGTTGGGGTAAAACCTAAAGGGAAAGACCTAGCACCAAATCCAATTTGCCATCTGATCTAACTTCTGGAGGCAGTCAAAATGATCCTTAGAATTCTTCCCTACCTTATTCCTGTGCTGAGATACAGGCTGCTCCAACCTGCTGTAAAATGCTTGATTTCGAGAGTGAGCAAAACTAATGAAAACATTGTTGGGGTAAAACCTAAAGGGAAAGACCTAGCACCAAATCCAATTTGCCATCTGATCTAACTTCTGGAGGCAGTCAAAATGATCCTTAGAATTCTTCCCTACCTTATTCCTGTGCTGAGATACAGGCTGCTCCAACCTGCTGTAAAATGCTTGATTTCGAGAGTGAGCGAAACTAATGAAAACATTGTTGGGGTAAAACCTAAAGGGAAAGACCTAGCACCAAATCCAATTTGCCATCTGATCTAACTTCTGGAGGCAGTCAAAATGATCCTTAGAAT
>NW_027143583.1:0-54447 GCF_026170545.1 Melanerpes formicivorus
AGCAGCCTGTATCTCAGCACAGGAATAAGGTAGGGAAGAATTCTAAGGCTCATTTTGACTGCCTCCAGAAGTTAGATCAGATGGCAAATTGGATTTGGTGCTAGGTCTTTCCCTTTAGGTTTTACCGCAACAATGTTTTCATTAGTTTCGCTCACTCTCGAAATCAAGCATTTTACAGCAGGTTGGAGCAGCCTGTATCTCAGCACAGGAATAAGGTAGGGAAGAATTCTAAGGATCATTTTGAGTGCCCCCAGAAGTTAGATCAGATGGCAAATTGGATTTGGTGCTAGGTCTTTCCCTTTAGGTTTTACCCCAACAATGTTTTCATTAGTTTCGCTCACTCTCGAAATCAAGCATTTTACAGCAGGTTGGAGCAGCCTGTATCTCAGCACAGGAATAAGGTAGGGAAGAATTCTAAGGATCATTTTGACTGCCTCCAGAAGTTAGATCAGATGGCAAATTGGATTTGGTGCTAGGTCTTTCCCTTTAGGTTTTACCCCAACAATGTTTTCATTAGTTTCGCTCACTCTCGAAATCAAGCATTTTACAGCAGGTTGGAGCAGCCTGTATCTCAGCACAGGAATAAGGTAGGGAAGAATTCTAAGGATCATTTTGACTGCCTCCAGAAGTTAGATCAGATGGCAAATTGGATTTGGTGCTAGGTCTTTCCCTTTAGGTTTTACCCCAACAATGTTTTCATTAGTTTCGCTCACTCTCGAAATCAAGCATTTTACAGCAGGTTGGAGCAGCCTGTATCTCAGCACAGGAATAAGGTAGGGAAGAATTCTAAGGATCATTTTGACTGCCTCCAGAAGTTAGATCAGATGGCAAATTGGATTTGGTGCTAGGTCTTTCCCTTTAGGTTTTACCCCAACAATGTTTTCATTAGTTTCGCTCACTCTCGAAATCAAGCATTTTACAGCAGGTTGGAGCAGCCTGTATCTCAGCACAGGAATAAGGTAGGGAAGAATTCTAAGGCTCATTTTGACTGCCTCCAGAAGTTAGATCAGATGGCAAATTGGATTTGGTGCTAGGTCTTTCCCTTTAGGTTTTACCCCAACAATGTTTTCATTAGTTTCGCTCACTCTCGAAATCAAGCATTTTACAGCAGGTTGGAGCAGCCTGTATCTCAGCACAGGAATAAGGTAGGGAAGAATTCTAAGGCTCATTTTGACTGCCTCCAGAAGTTAGATCAGATGGCAAATTGGATTTGGTGCTAGGTCTTTCCCTTTAGGTTTTACCCCAACAATGTTTTCATTAGTTTTGCTCACTCTCGAAATCAAGCATTTTACAGCAGGTTGGAGCAGCCTGTATCTCAGCACAGGAATAAGGTAGGGAAGAATTCTAAGGCTCATTTTGACTGCCTCCAGAAGTTAGATCAGATGGCAAATTGGATTTGGTGCTAGGTCTTTCCCTTTAGGTTTTACCCCAACAATGTTTTCATTAGTTTCGCTCACTCTCGAAATCAAGCATTTTACAGCAGGTTGGAGCAGCCTGTATCTCAGCACAGGAATAAGGTAGGGAAGAATTCTAAGGCTCATTTTGACTGCCTCCAGAAGTTAGATCAGATGGCAAATTGGATTTGGTGCTAGGTCTTTCCCTTTAGGTTTTACCCCAACAATGTTTTCATTAGTTTCGCTCACTCTCGAAATCAAGCATTTTACAGCAGGTTGGAGCAGCCTGTATCTCAGCACAGGAATAAGGTAGGGAAGAATTCTAAGGATCATTTTGACTGCCTCCAGAAGTTAGATCAGATGGCAAATTGGATTTGGTGCTAGGTCTTTCCCTTTAGGTTTTACCCCAACAATGTTTTCATTAGTTTCGCTCACTCTCGAAATCAAGCATTTTACAGCAGGTTGGAGCAGCCTGTATCTCAGCACAGGAATAAGGTAGGGAAGAATTCTAAGGCTCATTTTGACTGCCTCCAGAAGTTAGATCAGATGGCAAATTGGATTTGGTGCTAGGTCTTTCCCTTTAGGTTTTACCCCAACAATGTTTTCATTAGTTTCGCTCACTCTCGAAATCAAGCATTTTACAGCAGGTTGGAGCAGCCTGTATCTCAGCACAGGAATAAGGTAGGGAAGAATTCTAAGGATCATTTTGACTGCCTCCAGAAGTTAGATCAGATGGCAAATTGGATTTGGTGCTAGGTCTTTCCCTTTAGGTTTTACCCCAACAATGTTTTCATTAGTTTCGCTCACTCTCGAAATCAAGCATTTTACAGCAGGTTGGAGCAGCCTGTATCTCAGCACAGGAATAAGGTAGGGAAGAATTCTAAGGCTCATTTTGACTGCCTCCAGAAGTTAGATCAGATGGCAAATTGGATTTGGTGCTAGGTCTTTCCCTTTAGGTTTTACCCCAACAATGTTTTCATTAGTTTCGCTCACTCTCGAAATCAAGCATTTTACAGCAGGTTGGAGCAGCCTGTATCTCAGCACAGGAATAAGGTAGGGAAGAATTCTAAGGATCATTTTGACTGCCTCCAGAAGTTAGATCAGATGGCAAATTGGATTTGGTGCTAGGTCTTTCCCCTTAGGTTTTACCCTAACAATGTTTTCATTAGTTTCGCTCACTCTCGAAATCAAGCATTTTACAGCAGGTTGGAGCAGCCTGTATCTCAGCACAGGAATAAGGTAGGGAAGAATTCTAAGGCTCATTTTGACTGCCTCCAGAAGTTAGATCAGATGGCAAATTGGATTTGGTGCTAGGTCTTTCCCTTTAGGTTTTACCCCAACAATGTTTTCATTAGTTTCGCTCACTCTCGAAATCAAGCATTTTACAGCAGGTTGGAGCAGCCTGTATCTCAGCACAGGAATAAGGTAGGGAAGAATTCGAAGGCTCATTTTGACTGCCTCCAGAAGTTAGATCAGATGGCAAATTGGATTTGGTGCTAGGTCTTTCCCTTTAGGTTTTACCCCAACAATGTTTTCATTAGTTTCGCTCACTCTCGAAATCAAGCATTTTACAGCAGGTTGGAGCAGCCTGTATCTCAGCACAGGAATAAGGTAGGGAAGAATTCTAAGGCTCATTTTGACTGCCTCCAGAAGTTAGATCAGATGGCAAATTGGATTTGGTGCTAGGTCTTTCCCTTTAGGTTTTACCCCAACAATGTTTTCATTAGTTTCGCTCACTCTCGAGATCAAGCATTTTACAGCAGGTTGGAGCAGCCTGTATCTCAGCACAGGAATAAGGTAGGGAAGAATTCAAATGCTCATTTTGACTGCCTCCAGAAGTTAGATCAGATGGCAAATTGGATTTGGTGCTAGGTCTTTCCCTTTAGGTTTTACCCCAACAATGTTTTCATTAGTTTCGCTCACTCTCGAAATCAAGCATTTTACAGCAGGTTGGAGCAGCCTGTATCTCAGCACAGGAATAAGGTAGGGAAGAATTCTAAGGATCATTTTGACTGCCTCCAGAAGTTAGATCAGATGGCAAATTGGATTTGGTGCTAGGTCTTTCCCTTTAGGTTTTACCCCAACAATGTTTTCATTAGTTTCGCTCACTCTCGAAATCAAGCATTTTACAGCAGGTTGGAGCAGCCTGTATCTCAGCACAGGAATAAGGTAGGGAAGAATTCTAAGGCTCATTTTGACTGCCTCCAGAAGTTAGATCAGATGGCAAATTGGATTTGGTGCTAGGTCTTTCCCTTTAGGTTTTACCCCAACAATGTTTTCATTAGTTTCGCTCACTCTCGAAATCAAGCATTTTACAGCAGGTTGGAGCAGCCTGTATCTCAGCACAGGAATAAGGCAGGGAAGAATTCAAATACTCATTTTGACTGCCTCCAGAAGTTAGATCAGATGGCAAATTGGATTTGGTGCTAGGTCTTTCCCTTTAGGTTTTACCCCCACAATGTTTTCATTAGTTTCGCTCACTCTCGAAATCAAGCATTTTACAGCAGGTTGGAGCAGCCTGTATCTCAGCACAGGAATAAGGTAGGGAAGAATTCTAAGGCTCATTTTGACTGCCTCCAGAAGTTAGATCAGATGGCAAATTGGATTTGGTGCTAGGTCTTTCCCTTTAGGTTTTACCCCAACAATGTTTTCATTAGTTTCGCTCACTCTCGAAATCAAGCATTTTACAGCAGGTTGGAGCAGCCTGTATCTCAGCACAGGAATAAGGTAGGGAAGAATTCTAAGGATCATTTTGACTGCCTCCAGAAGTTAGATCAGATGGCAAATTGGATTTGGTGCTAGGTCTTTCCCTTTAGGTTTTACCCCAACAATGTTTTCATTAGTTTCGCTCACTCTCGAAATCAAGCATTTTACAGCAGGTTGGAGCAGCCTGTATCTCAGCACAGGAATAAGGTAGGGAAGAATTCAAATGCTCATTTTGACTGCCTCCAGAAGTTAGATCAGATGGCAAATTGGATTTGGTGCTAGGTCTTTCCCTTTAGGTTTTACCCCAACAATGTTTTCATTAGTTTCGCTCACTCTCGAAATCAAGCATTTTACAGCAGGTTGGAGCAGCCTGTATCTCAGCACAGGAATAAGGTAGGGAAGAATTCTAAGGATCATTTTGACTGCCTCCAGAAGTTAGATCAGATGGCAAATTGGATTTGGTGCTAGGTCTTTCCCTTTAGGTTTTACCCCAACAATGTTTTCATTAGTTTCGCTCACTCTCGAAATCAAGCATTTTACAGCAGGTTGGAGCAGCCTGTATCTCAGCGCAGGAGTAAGGTAGGGAAGAATTCTAAGGCTCATTTTGACTGCCTCCAGAAGTTAGATCAGATGGCAAATTGGATTTGGTGCTAGGTCTTTCCCTTTAGGTTTTACCCCAACAATGTTTTCATTAGTTTCGCTCACTCTCGAAATCAAGCATTTTACAGCAGGTTGGAGCAGCCTGTATCTCAGCACAGGAATAAGGTAGGGAAGAATTCTAAGGATCATTTTGACTGCCTCCAGAAGTTAGATCAGATGGCAAATTGGATTTGGTGCTAGGTCTTTCCCTTTAGGTTTTACCCCAACAATGTTTTCATTAGTTTCGCTCACTCTCGAAATCAAGCATTTTACAGCAGGTTGGAGCAGCCTGTATCTCAGCACAGGAATAAGGTAGGGAAGAATTCTAAGGCTCATTTTGACTGCCTCCAGAAGTTAGATCAGATGGCAAATTGGATTTGGTGCTAGGTCTTTCCCTTTAGGTTTTACCCCAACAATGTTTTCATTAGTTTCGCTCACTCTCGAAATCAAGCATTTTACAGCAGGTTGGAGCAGCCTGTATCTCAGCACAGGAATAAGGTAGGGAAGAATTCTAAGGCTCATTTTGACTGCCTCCAGAAGTTAGATCAGATGGCAAATTGGATTTGGTGCTAGGTCTTTCCCTTTAGGTTTTACCCCAACAATGTTTTCATTAGTTTCGCTCACTCTCGAAATCAAGCATTTTACAGCAGGTTGGAGCAGCCTGTATCTCAGCACAGGAATAAGGTAGGGAAGAATTCTAAGGATCATTTTGACTGCCTCCAGAAGTTAGATCAGATGGCAAATTGGATTTGGTGCTAGGTCTTTCCCTTTAGGTTTTACCCCAACAATGTTTTCATTAGTTTCGCTCACTCTCGAAATCAAGCATTTTACAGCAGGTTGGAGCAGCCTGTATCTCAGCACAGGAATAAGGTAGGGAAGAATTCTAAGGCTCATTTTGACTGCCTCCAGAAGTTAGATCAGATGGCAAATTGGATTTGGTGCTAGGTCTTTCCCTTTAGGTTTTACCCCAACAATGTTTTCATTAGTTTCGCTCACTCTCGAAATCAAGCATTTTACAGCAGGTTGGAGCAGCCTGTATCTCAGCACAGGAATAAGGTAGGGAAGAATTCTAAGGCTCATTTTGACTGCCTCCAGAAGTTAGATCAGATGGCAAATTGGATTTGGTGCTAGGTCTTTCCCTTTAGGTTTTACCCCAACAATGTTTTCATTAGTTTCGCTCACTCTCGAAATCAAGCATTTTACAGCAGGTTGGAGCAGCCTGTATCTCAGCACAGGAATAAGGTAGGGAAGAATTCTAAGGATCATTTTGACTGCCTCCAGAAGTTAGATCAGATGGCAAATTGGATTTGGTGCTAGGTCTTTCCCTTTAGGTTTTACCCCAACAATGTTTTCATTAGTTTCGCTCACTCTCGAAATCAAGCATTTTACAGCAGGTTGGAGCAGCCTGTATCTCAGCACAGGAATAAGGTAGGGAAGAATTCTAAGGCTCATTTTGACTGCCTCCAGAAGTTAGATCAGATGGCAAATTGGATTTGGTGCTAGGTCTTTCCCTTTAGGTTTTACCCCAACAATGTTTTCATTAGTTTCGCTCACTCTCGAAATCAAGCATTTTACAGCAGGTTGGAGCAGCCTGTATCTCAGCACAGGAATAAGGTAGGGAAGAATTCTAAGGATCATTTTGACTGCCTCCAGAAGTTAGATCAGATGGCAAATTGGATTTGGTGCTAGGTCTTTCCCTTTAGGTTTTACCCCAACAATGTTTTCATTAGTTTCGCTCACTCTCGAAATCAAGCATTTTACAGCAGGTTGGAGCAGCCTGTATCTCAGCACAGGAATAAGGTAGGGAAGAATTCTAAGGATCATTTTGACTGCCTCCAGAAGTTAGATCAGATGGCAAATTGGATTTGGTGCTAGGTCTTTCCCTTTAGGTTTTACCCCAACAATGTTTTCATTAGTTTCGCTCACTCTCGAAATCAAGCATTTTACAGCAGGTTGGAGCAGCCTGTATCTCAGCACAGGAATAAGGTAGGGAAGAATTCTAAGGCTCATTTTGACTGCCTCCAGAAGTTAGATCAGATGGCAAATTGGATTTGGTGCTAGGTCTTTCCCTTTAGGTTTTACCCCAACAATGTTTTCATTAGTTTCGCTCACTCTCGAAATCAAGCATTTTACAGCAGGTTGGAGCAGCCTGTATCTCAGCACAGGAATAAGGTAGGGAAGAATTCTAAGGATCATTTTGACTGCCTCCAGAAGTTAGATCAGATGGCAAATTGGATTTGGTGCTAGGTCTTTCCCTTTAGGTTTTACCCCAACAATGTTTTCATTAGTTTCGCTCACTCTCGAAATCAAGCATTTTACAGCAGGTTGGAGCAGCCTGTATCTCAGCACAGGAATAAGGTAGGGAAGAATTCTAAGGATCATTTTGACTGCCTCCAGAAGTTAGATCAGATGGCAAATTGGATTTGGTGCTAGGTCTTTCCCTTTAGGTTTTACCCCAACAATGTTTTCATTAGTTTCGCTCACTCTCGAAATCAAGCATTTTACAGCAGGTTGGAGCAGCCTGTATCTCAGCACAGGAATAAGGTAGGGAAGAATTCTAAGGATCATTTTGACTGCCTCCAGAAGTTAGATCAGATGGCAAATTGGATTTGGTGCTAGGTCTTTCCCTTTAGGTTTTACCCCAACAATGTTTTCATTAGTTTCGCTCACTCTCGAAATCAAGCATTTTACAGCAGGTTGGAGCAGCCTGTATCTCAGCACAGGAATAAGGTAGGGAAGAATTCTAAGGCTCATTTTGACTGCCTCCAGAAGTTAGATCAGATGGCAAATTGGATTTGGTGCTAGGTCTTTCCCTTTAGGTTTTACCCCAACAATGTTTTCATTAGTTTCGCTCACTCTCGAAATCAAGCATTTTACAGCAGGTTGGAGAAGCCTGTATCTCAGCACAGGAATACGGTAGGGAAGAATTCTAAGGATCATTTTGACTGCCTCCAGAAGTTAGATCAGATGGCAAATTGGATTTGGTGCTAGGTCTTTCCCTTTAGGTTTTACCCCAACAATGTTTTCATTAGTTTCGCTCACTCTCGAAATCAAGCATTTTACAGCAGGTTGGAGCAGCCTGTATCTCAGCACAGGAATAAGGTAGGGAAGAATTCTAAGGCTCATTTTGACTGCCTCCAGAAGTTAGATCAGATGGCAAATTGGATTTGGTGCTAGGTCTTTCCCTTTAGGTTTTACCCCAACAATGTTTTCATTAGTTTCGCTCACTCTCGAAATCAAGCATTTTACAGCAGGTTGGAGCAGCCTGTATCTCAGCACAGGAATAAGGTAGGGAAGAATTCTAAGGATCATTTTGACTGCCTCCAGAAGTTAGATCAGATGGCAAATTGGATTTGGTGCTAGGTCTTTCCCTTTAGGTTTTACCCCAACAATGTTTTCATTAGTTTCGCTCACTCTCGAAATCAAGCATTTTACAGCAGGTTGGAGCAGCCTGTATCTCAGCACAGGAATAAGGTAGGGAAGAATTCTAAGGCTCATTTTGACTGCCTCCAGAAGTTAGATCAGATGGCAAATTGGATTTGGTGCTAGGCCTTTCCCTTTAGGTTTTACCCCAACAATGTTTTCATTAGTTTCGCTCACTCTCGAAATCAAGCATTTTACAGCAGGTTGGAGCAGCCTGTATCTCAGCACAGGAATAAGGTAGGGAAGAATTCTAAGGATCATTTTGACTGCCTCCAGAAGTTAGATCAGATGGCAAATTGGATTTGGTGCTAGGTCTTTCCCTTTAGGTTTTACCCCAACAATGTTTTCATTAGTTTCGCTCACTCTCGAAATCAAGCATTTTACAGCAGGTTGGAGCAGCCTGTATCTCAGCACAGGAATAAGGTAGGGAAGAATTCTAAGGATCATTTTGACTGCCTCCAGAAGTTAGATCAGATGGCAAATTGGATTTGGTGCTAGGTCTTTCCCTTTAGGTTTTACCCCAACAATGTTTTCATTAGTTTCGCTCACTCTCGAAATCAAGCATTTTACAGCAGGTTGGAGCAGCCTGTATCTCAGCACAGGAATAAGGTAGGGAAGAATTCTAAGGATCATTTTGACTGCCTCCAGAAGTCAGATCAGATGGCAAATTGGATTTGGTGCTAGGTCTTTCCCTTTAGGTTTTACCCCAACAATGTTTTCATTAGTTTCGCTCACTCTCGAAATCAAGCATTTTACAGCAGGTTGGAGCAGCCTGTATCTCAGCACAGGAATAAGGTAGGGAAGAATTCAAATGCTCATTTTGACTGCCTCCAGAAGTTAGATCAGATGGCAAATTGGATTTGGTGCTAGGTCTTTCCCTTTAGGTTTTACCCCAACAATGTTTTCATTAGTTTCGCTCACTCTCGAAATCAAGCATTTTACAGCAGGTTGGAGCAGCCTGTATCTCAGCACAGGAATAAGGTAGGGAAGAATTCTAAGGATCATTTTGACTGCCTCCAGAAGTTAGATCAGATGGCAAATTGGATTTGGTGCTAGGTCTTTCCCTTTAGGTTTTACCCCAACAATGTTTTCATTAGTTTCGCTCACTCTCGAAATCAAGCATTTTACAGCAGGTTGGAGCAGCCTGTATCTCAGCACAGGAATAAGGTAGGGAAGAATTCTAAGGATCATTTTTGACTGCCTCCAGAAGTTAGATCAGATGGCAAATTGGATTTGGTGCTAGGTCTTTCCCTTTAGGTTTTACCCCAACAATGTTTTCATTAGTTTCGCTCACCTCTCGAAATCAAGCATTTTACAGCAGGTTGGAGCAGCCTGTATCTCAGCACAGGAATAAGGTAGGGAAGAATTCTAAGGCTCATTTTGACTGCCTCCAGAAGTTAGATCAGATGGCAAATTGGATTTGGTGCTAGGTCTTTCCCTTTAGGTTTTACCCCAACAATGTTTTCATTAGTTTCGCTCACTCTCGAAATCAAGCATTTTACAGCAGATTTTACAGCAGGTTGGAGCAGCCTGTATCTCAGCACAGGAATAAGGTAGGGAAGAATTCTAAGGCTCATTTTGACTGCCTCCAGAAGTTAGATCAGATGGCAAATTGGATTTGGTGCTAGGTCTTTCCCTTTAGGTTTTACCCCAACAATGTTTTCATTAGTTTCGCTCACTCTCGAAATCAAGCATTTTACAGCAGGTTGGAGCAGCCTGTATCTCAGCACAGGAATAAGGTAGGGAAGAATTCTAAGGATCATTTTGACTGCCTCCAGAAGTTAGATCAGATGGCAAATTGGATTTGGTGCTAGGTCTTTCCCTTTAGGTTTTACCCCAACAATGTTTTCATTAGTTTCGCTCACTCTCGAAATCAAGCATTTTACAGCAGGTTGGAGCAGCCTGTATCTCAGCACAGGAATAAGGTAGGGAAGAATTCTAAGGATCATTTTGACTGCCTCCAGAAGTTAGATCAGATGGCAAATTGGATTTGGTGCTAGGTCTTTCCCTTTAGGTTTTACCCCAACAATGTTTTCATTAGTTTCGCTCACTCTCGAAATCAAGCATTTTACAGCAGGTTGGAGCAGCCTGTATCTCAGCACAGGAATAAGGTAGGGAAGAATTCTAAGGATCATTTTGACTGCCTCCAGAAGTTAGATCAGATGGCAAATTGGATTTGGTGCTAGGTCTTTCCCTTTAGGTTTTACCCCAACAATGTTTTCATTAGTTTCGCTCACTCTCGAAATCAAGCATTTTACAGCAGGTTGGAGCAGCCTGTATCTCAGCACAGGAATAAGGTAGGGAAGAATTCTAAGGATCATTTTGACTGCCTCCAGAAGTTAGATCAGATGGCAAATTGGATTTGGTGCTAGGTCTTTCCCTTTAGGTTTTACCCCAACAATGTTTTCATTAGTTTCGCTCACTCTCGAAATCAAGCATTTTACAGCAGGTTGGAGCAGCCTGTATCTCAGCACAGGAATAAGGTAGGGAAGAATTCTAAGGATCATTTTGACTGCCTCCAGAAGTTAGATCAGATGGCAAATTGGATTTGGTGCTAGGTCTTTCCCTTTAGGTTTTACCCCAACAATGTTTTCATTAGTTTCGCTCACTCTCGAAATCAAGCATTTTACAGCAGGTTGGAGCAGCCTGTATCTCAGCACAGGAATAAGGTAGGGAAGAATTCTAAGGATCATTTTGACTGCCTCCAGAAGTTAGATCAGATGGCAAATTGGATTTGGTGCTAGGTCTTTCCCTTTAGGTTTTACCCCAACAATGTTTTCATTAGTTTCGCTCACTCTCGAAATCAAGCATTTTACAGCAGGTTGGAGCAGCCTGTATCTCAGCACAGGAATAAGGTAGGGAAGAATTCTAAGGATCATTTTGACTGCCTCCAGAAGTTAGATCAGATGGCAAATTGGATTTGGTGCGAGGTCTTTCCCTTTAGGTTTTACCCCAACAATGTTTTCATTAGTTTCGCTCACTCTCGAGATCAAGCATTTTACAGCAGGTTGGAGCAGCCTGTATCTCAGCACAGGAATAAGGTAGGGAAGAATTCTAAGGCTCATTTTGACTGCCTCCAGAAGTTAGATCAGATGGCAAATTGGATTTGGTGCTAGGTCTTTCCCTTTAGGTTTTACCCCAACAATGTTTTCATTAGTTTCGCTCACTCTCGAAATCAAGCATTTTACAGCAGGTTGGAGCAGCCTGTATCTCAGCACAGGAATAAGGTAGGGAAGAATTCTAAGGATCATTTTGACTGCCTCCAGAAGTTAGATCAGATGGCAAATTGGATTTGGTGCTAGGTCTTTCCCTTTAGGTTTTACCCCAACAATGTTTTCATTAGTTTCGCTCACTCTCGAAATCAAGCATTTTACAGCAGGTTGGAGCAGCCTGTATCTCAGCACAGGAATAAGGTAGGGAAGAATTCTAAGGCTCATTTTGACTGCCTCCAGAAGTTAGATCAGATGGCAAATTGGATTTGGTGCTAGGTCTTTCCCTTTAGGTTTTACCCCAACAATGTTTTCATTAGTTTCGCTCACTCTCGAAATCAAGCATTTTACAGCAGGTTGGAGCAGCCTGTATCTCAGCACAGGAATAAGGTAGGGAAGAATTCTAAGGATCATTTTGACTGCCTCCAGAAGTTAGATCAGATGGCAAATTGGATTTGGTGCTAGGTCTTTCCCTTTAGGTTTTACCCCAACAATGTTTTCATTAGTTTCGCTCACTCTCGAAATCAAGCATTTTACAGCAGGTTGGAGCAGCCTGTATCTCAGCACAGGAATAAGGTAGGGAAGAATTCTAAGGCTCATTTTGACTGCCTCCAGAAGTTAGATCAGATGGCAAATTGGATTTGGTGCTAGGTCTTTCCCTTTAGGTTTTACCCCAACAATGTTTTCATTAGTTTCGCTCACTCTCGAAATCAAGCATTTTACAGCAGGTTGGAGCAGCCTGTATCTCAGCACAGGAATAAGGTAGGGAAGAATTCTAAGGATCATTTTGACTGCCTCCAGAAGTTAGATCAGATGGCAAATTGGATTTGGTGCTAGGTCTTTCCCTTTAGGTTTTACCCCAACAATGTTTTCATTAGTTTCGCTCACTCTCGAAATCAAGCATTTTACAGCAGGTTGGAGCAGCCTGTATCTCAGCACAGGAATAAGGTAGGGAAGAATTCTAAGGCTCATTTTGACTGCCTCCAGAAGTTAGATCAGATGGCAAATTGGATTTGGTGCTAGGTCTTTCCCTTTAGGTTTTACCCCAACAATGTTTTCATTAGTTTCGCTCACTCTCGAGATCAAGCATTTTACAGCAGGTTGGAGCAGCCTGTATCTCAGCACAGGAATAAGGTAGGGAAGAATTCTAAGGCTCATTTTGACTGCCTCCAGAAGTTAGATCAGATGGCAAATTGGATTTGGTGCTAGGTCTTTCCCTTTAGGTTTTACCCCAACAATGTTTTCATTAGTTTTGCTCACTCTCGAAATCAAGCATTTTACAGCAGGTTGGAGCAGCCTGTATCTCAGCACAGGAATAAGGTAGGGAAGAATTCTAAGGATCATTTTGAGTGCCTCCAGAAGTTAGATCAGATGGCAAATTGGATTTGGTGCTAGGTCTTTCCCTTTAGGTTTTACCCCAACAATGTTTTCATTAGTTTCGCTCACTCTCGAAATCAAGCATTTTACAGCAGGTTGGAGCAGCCTGTATCTCAGCACAGGAATAAGGTAGGGAAGAATTCAAATGCTCATTTTGACTGCCTCCAGAAGTTAGATCAGATGGCAAATTGGATTTGGTGCTAGGTCTTTCCCTTTAGGTTTTACCCCAACAATGTTTTCATTAGTTTCGCTCACTCTCGAAATCAAGCATTTTACAGCAGGTTGGAGCAGCCTGTATCTCAGCACAGGAATAAGGTAGGGAAGAATTCTAAGGATCATTTTGACTGCCTCCAGAAGTTAGATCAGATGGCAAATTGGATTTGGTGCTAGGTCTTTCCCTTTAGGTTTTACCCCAACAATGTTTTCATTAGTTTCGCTCACTCTCGAAATCAAGCATTTTACAGCAGGTTGGAGCAGCCTGTATCTCAGCACAGGAATAAGGTAGGGAAGATTCTAAGGATCATTTTGACTGCCTCCAGAAGTTAGATCAGATGGCAAATTGGATTTGGTGCTAGGTCTTTCCCTTTAGGTTTTACCCCAACAATGTTTTCATTAGTTTCGCTCACTCTCGAAATCAAGCATTTTACAGCAGGTTGGAGCAGCCTGTATCTCAGCACAGGAATAAGGTAGGGAAGAATTCTAAGGCTCATTTTGACTGCCTCCAGAAGTTAGATCAGATGGCAAATTGG
Source organism: Melanerpes formicivorus (assembly GCF_026170545.1). Lineage (NCBI taxonomy): Eukaryota > Metazoa > Chordata > Aves > Piciformes > Picidae > Melanerpes > Melanerpes formicivorus. The sequence continues at coordinate 13,498 of NW_027143583.1, forward strand.
ATTTGGTGCTAGGTCTTTCCCTTTAGGTTTTACCCCAACAATGTTTTCATTAGTTTCGCTCACTCTCGAAATCAAGCATTTTACAGCAGGTTGGAGCAGCCTGTATCTCAGCACAGGAATAAGGTAGGGAAGAATTCTAAGGATCATTTTGACTGCCTCCAGAAGTTAGATCAGATGGCAAATTGGATTTGGTGCTAGGTCTTTCCCTTTAGGTTTTACCCCAACAATGTTTTCATTAGTTTCGCTCACTCTCGAAATCAAGCATTTTACAGCAGGTTGGAGCAGCCTGTATCTCAGCACAGGAATAAGGTAGGGAAGAATTCTAAGGATCATTTTGACTGCCTCCAGAAGTTAGATCAGATGGCAAATTGGATTTGGTGCTAGGTCTTTCCCTTTAGGTTTTACCCCAACAATGTTTTCATTAGTTTCGCTCACTCTCGAAATCAAGCATTTTACAGCAGGTTGGAGCAGCCTGTATCTCAGCACAGGAATAAGGTAGGGAAGAATTCTAAGGATCATTTTGACTGCCTCCAGAAGTTAGATCAGATGGCAAATTGGATTTGGTGCTAGGTCTTTCCCTTTAGGTTTTACCCCAACAATGTTTTCATTAGTTTCGCTCACTCTTGAAATCAAGCATTTTACAGCAGGTTGGAGCAGCCTGTATCTCAGCACAGGAATAAGGTAGGGAAGAATTCTAAGGCTCATTTTGACTGCCTCCAGAAGTTAGATCAGATGGCAAATTGGATTTGGTGCTAGGTCTTTCCCTTTAGGTTTTACCCCAACAATGTTTTCATTAGTTTCGCTCACTCTCGAAATCAAGCATTTTACAGCAGGTTGGAGCAGCCTGTATCTCAGCACAGGAATAAGGTAGGGAAGAATTCTAAGGATCATTTTGACTGCCTCCAGAAGTTAGATCAGATGGCAAATTGGATTTGGTGCTAGGTCTTTCCCTTTAGGTTTTACCCCAACAATGTTTTCATTAGTTTCGCTCACTCTCGAAATCAAGCATTTTACAGCAGGTTGGAGCAGCCTGTATCTCAGCACAGGAATAAGGTAGGGAAGAATTCTAAGGCTCATTTTGACTGCCTCCAGAAGTTAGATCAGATGGCAAATTGGATTTGGTGCTAGGTCTTTCCCTTTAGGTTTTACCCCAACAATGTTTTCATTAGTTTCGCTCACTCTCGAAATCAAGCATTTTACAGCAGGTTGGAGCAGCCTGTATCTCAGCACAGGAATAAGGTAGGGAAGAATTCTAAGGCTCATTTTGACTGCCTCCAGAAGTTAGATCAGATGGCAAATTGGATTTGGTGCTAGGTCTTTCCCTTTAGGTTTTACCCCAACAATGTTTTCATTAGTTTCGCTCACTCTCGAAATCAAGCATTTTACAGCAGGTTGGAGCAGCCTGTATCTCAGCACAGGAATAAGGTAGGGAAGAATTCTAAGGCTCATTTTGACTGCCTCCAGAAGTTAGATCAGATGGCAAATTGGATTTGGTGCTAGGTCTTTCCCTTTAGGTTTTACCCCAACAATGTTTTCATTAGTTTCGCTCACTCTCGAAATCAAGCATTTTACAGCAGGTTGGAGCAGCCTGTATCTCAGCACAGGAATAAGGTAGGGAAGAATTCTAAGGCTCATTTTGACTGCCTCCAGAAGTTAGATCAGATGGGCAAATTGGATTTGGTGCTAGGTCTTTCCCTTTAGGTTTTACCCCAACAATGTTTTCATTAGTTTCGCTCACTCTCGAAATCAAGCATTTTACAGCAGGTTGGAGCAGCCTGTATCTCAGCACAGGAATAAGGTAGGGAAGAATTCTAAGGATCATTTTGACTGCCTCCAGAAGTTAGATCAGATGGCAAATTGGATTTGGTGCTAGGTCTTTCCCTTTAGGTTTTACCCCAACAATGTTTTCATTAGTTTCGCTCACTCTCGAGATCAAGCATTTTACAGCAGGTTGGAGCAGCCTGTATCTCAGCACAGGAATAAGGTAGGGAAGAATTCTAAGGATCATTTTGACTGCCTCCAGAAGTTAGATCAGATGGCAAATTGGATTTGGTGCTAGGTCTTTCCCTTTAGGTTTTACCCCAACAATGTTTTCATTAGTTTCGCTCACTCTCGAAATCAAGCATTTTACAGCAGGTTGGAGCAGCCTGTATCTCAGCACAGGAATAAGGTAGGGAAGAATTCTAAGGCTCATTTTGACTGCCTCCAGAAGTTAGATCAGATGGCAAATTGGATTTGGTGCTAGGTCTTTCCCTTTAGGTTTTACCCCAACAATGTTTTCATTAGTTTCGCTCACTCTCGAAATCAAGCATTTTACAGCAGGTTGGAGCAGCCTGTATCTCAGCACAGGAATAAGGTAGGGAAGAATTCAAATGCCCATTTTGACTGCCTCCAGAAGTTAGATCAGATGGCAAATTGGATTTGGTGCTAGGTCTTTCCCTTTAGGTTTTACCCCAACAATGTTTTCATTAGTTTCGCTCACTCTCGAAATCAAGCATTTTACAGCAGGTTGGAGCAGCCTGTATCTCAGCACAGGAATAAGGTAGGGAAGAATTCAAATGCTCATTTTGACTGCCTCCAGAAGTTAGATCAGATGGCAAATTGGATTTGGTGCTAGGTCTTTCCCTTTAGGTTTTACCCCAACAATGTTTTCATTAGTTTCGCTCACTCTCGAAATCAAGCATTTTACAGCAGGTTGGAGCAGCCTGTATCTCAGCACAGGAATAAGGTAGGGAAGAATTCAAATGCTCATTTTGACTGCCTCCAGAAGTTAGATCAGATGGCAAATTGGATTTGGTGCTAGGTCTTTCCCTTTAGGTTTTACCCCAACAATGTTTTCATTAGTTTCGCTCACTCTCGAAATCAAGCATTTTACAGCAGGTTGGAGCAGCCTGTATCTCAGCACAGGAATAAGGTAGGGAAGAATTCTAAGGATCATTTTGACTGCCTCCAGAAGTTAGATCAGATGGCAAATTGGATTTGGTGCTAGGTCTTTCCCTTTAGGTTTTACCCCAACAATGTTTTCATTAGTTTCGCTCACTCTCGAAATCAAGCATTTTACAGCAGGTTGGAGCAGCCTGTATCTCAGCACAGGAATAAGGTAGGGAAGAATTCTAAGGCTCATTTTGACTGCCTCCAGAAGTTAGATCAGATGGCAAATTGGATTTGGTGCTAGGTCTTTCCCTTTAGGTTTTACCCCAACAATGTTTTCATTAGTTTCGCTCACTCTCGAAATCAAGCATTTTACAGCAGGTTGGAGCAGCCTGTATCTCAGCACAGGAATAAGGTAGGGAAGAATTCTAAGGATCATTTTGACTGCCTCCAGAAGTTAGATCAGATGGCAAATTGGATTTGGTGCTAGGTCTTTCCCTTTAGGTTTTACCCCAACAATGTTTTCATTAGTTTCGCTCACTCTCGAAATCAAGCATTTTACAGCAGGTTGGAGCAGCCTGTATCTCAGCACAGGAATAAGGTAGGGAAGAATTCTAAGGCTCATTTTGACTGCCTCCAGAAGTTAGATCAGATGGCAAATTGGATTTGGTGCTAGGTCTTTCCCTTTAGGTTTTACCCCAACAATGTTTTCATTAGTTTCGCTCACTCTCGAAATCAAGCATTTTACAGCAGGTTGGAGCAGCCTGTATCTCAGCACAGGAATAAGGTAGGGAAGAATTCTAAGGCTCATTTTGACTGCCTCCAGAAGTTAGATCAGATGGCAAATTGGATTTGGTGCTAGGTCTTTCCCTTTAGGTTTTACCCCAACAATGTTTTCATTAGTTTCGCTCACTCTCGAAATCAAGCATTTTACAGCAGGTTGGAGCAGCCTGTATCTCAGCACAGGAATAAGGTAGGGAAGAATTCTAAGGATCATTTTGACTGCCTCCAGAAGTTAGATCAGATGGCAAATTGGATTTGGTGCTAGGTCTTTCCCTTTAGGTTTTACCCCAACAATGTTTTCATTAGTTTCGCTCACTCTCGAAATCAAGCATTTTACAGCAGGTTGGAGCAGCCTGTATCTCAGCACAGGAATAAGGTAGGGAAGAATTCTAAGGATCATTTTGACTGCCTCCAGAAGTTAGATCAGATGGCAAATTGGATTTGGTGCTAGGTCTTTCCCTTTAGGTTTTACCCCAACAATGTTTTCATTAGTTTCGCTCACTCTCGAAATCAAGCATTTTACAGCAGGTTGGAGCAGCCTGTATCTCAGCACAGGAATAAGGTAGGGAAGAATTCTAAGGATCATTTTGACTGCCTCCAGAAGTTAGATCAGATGGCAAATTGGATTTGGTGCTAGGTCTTTCCCTTTAGGTTTTACCCCAACAATGTTTTCATTAGTTTCGCTCACTCTCGAAATCAAGCATTTTACAGCAGGTTGGAGCAGCCTGTATCTCAGCACAGGAATAAGGTAGGGAAGAATTCTAAGGATCATTTTGACTGCCTCCAGAAGTTAGATCAGATGGCAAATTGGATTTGGTGCTAGGTCTTTCCCTTTAGGTTTTACCCCAACAATGTTTTCATTAGTTTCGCTCACTCTCGAAATCAAGCATTTTACAGCAGGTTGGAGCAGCCTGTATCTCAGCACAGGAATAAGGTAGGGAAGAATTCTAAGGCTCATTTTGACTGCCTCCAGAAGTTAGATCAGATGGCAAATTGGATTTGGTGCTAGGTCTTTCCCTTTAGGTTTTACCCCAACAATGTTTTCATTAGTTTCGCTCACTCTCGAAATCAAGCATTTTACAGCAGGTTGGAGCAGCCTGTATGTCAGCACAGGAATAAGGTAGGGAAGAATTCAAATGCTCATTTTGACTGCCTCCAGAAGTTAGATCAGATGGCAAATTGGATTTGGTGCTAGGTCTTTCCCTTTAGGTTTTACCCCAACAATGTTTTCATTAGTTTCGCTCACTCTCGAAATCAAGCATTTTACAGCAGGTTGGAGCAGCCTGTATCTCAGCACAGGAATAAGGTAGGGAAGAATTCTAAGGCTCATTTTGACTGCCTCCAGAAGTTAGATCAGATGGCAAATTGGATTTGGTGCTAGGTCTTTCCCTTTAGGTTTTACCCCAACAATGTTTTCATTAGTTTCGCTCACTCTCGAAATCAAGCATTTTACAGCAGGTTGGAGCAGCCTGTATCTCAGCACAGGAATAAGGTAGGGAAGAATTCTAAGGATCATTTTGACTGCCTCCAGAAGTTAGATCAGATGGCAAATTGGATTTGGTGCTAGGTCTTTCCCTTTAGGTTTTACCCCAACAATGTTTTCATTAGTTTCGCTCACTCTCGAGATCAAGCATTTTACAGCAGGTTGGAGCAGCCTGTATCTCAGCACAGGAATAAGGTAGGGAAGAATTCTAAGGATCATTTTGACTGCCTCCAGAAGTTAGATCAGATGGCAAATTGGATTTGGTGCTAGGTCTTTCCCTTTAGGTTTTACCCCAACAATGTTTTCATTAGTTTCGCTCACTCTCGAAATCAAGCATTTTACAGCAGGTTGGAGCAGCCTGTATCTCAGCACAGGAATAAGGTAGGGAAGAATTCTAAGGCTCATTTTGACTGCCTCCAGAAGTTAGATCAGATGGCAAATTGGATTTGGTGCTAGGTCTTTCCCTTTAGGTTTTACCCCAACAATGTTTTCATTAGTTTCGCTCACTCTCGAAATCAAGCATTTTACAGCAGGTTGGAGCAGCCTGTATCTCAGCACAGGAATAAGGTAGGGAAGAATTCTAAGGCTCATTTTGACTGCCTCCAGAAGTTAGATCAGATGGCAAATTGGATTTGGTGCTAGGTCTTTCCCTTTAGGTTTTACCCCAACAATGTTTTCATTAGTTTCGCTCACTCTCGAAATCAAGCATTTTACAGCAGGTTGGAGCAGCCTGTATCTCAGCACAGGAATAAGGTAGGGAAGAATTCTAAGGATCATTTTGACTGCCTCCAGAAGTTAGATCAGATGGCAAATTGGATTTGGTGCTAGGTCTTTCCCTTTAGGTTTTACCCCAACAATGTTTTCATTAGTTTCGCTCACTCTCGAAATCAAGCATTTTACAGCAGGTTGGAGCAGCCTGTATCTCAGCACAGGAATAAGGTAGGGAAGAATTCTAAGGCTCATTTTGACTGCCTCCAGAAGTTAGATCAGATGGCAAATTGGATTTGGTGCTAGGTCTTTCCCTTTAGGTTTTACCCCAACAATGTTTTCATTAGTTTCGCTCACTCTCGAAATCAAGCATTTTACAGCAGGTTGGAGCAGCCTGTATCTCAGCACAGGAATAAGGTAGGGAAGAATTCTAAGGCTCATTTTGACTGCCTCCAGAAGTTAGATCAGATGGCAAATTGGATTTGGTGCTAGGTCTTTCCCTTTAGGTTTTACCCCAACAATGTTTTCATTAGTTTCGCTCACTCTCGAAATCAAGCATTTTACAGCAGGTTGGAGCAGCCTGTATCTCAGCACAGGAATAAGGTAGGGAAGAATTCAAATGCTCATTTTGACTGCCTCCAGAAGTTAGATCAGATGGCAAATTGGATTTGGTGCTAGGTCTTTCCCTTTAGGTTTTACCCCAACAATGTTTTCATTAGTTTCGCTCACTCTCGAAATCAAGCATTTTACAGCAGGTTGGAGCAGCCTGTATCTCAGCACAGGAATAAGGTAGGGAAGAATTCTAAGGCTCATTTTGACTGCCTCCAGAAGTTAGATCAGATGGCAAATTGGATTTGGTGCTAGGTCTTTCCCTTTAGGTTTTACCCCAACAATGTTTTCATTAGTTTCGCTCACTCTCGAAATCAAGCATTTTACAGCAGGTTGGAGCAGCCTGTATCTCAGCACAGGAATAAGGTAGGGAAGAATTCTAAGGATCATTTTGACTGCCTCCAGAAGTTAGATCAGATGGCAAATTGGATTTGGTGCTAGGTCTTTCCCTTTAGGTTTTACCCCAACAATGTTTTCATTAGTTTCGCTCACTCTCGAAATCAAGCATTTTACAGCAGGTTGGAGCAGCCTGTATCTCAGCACAGGAATAAGGTAGGGAAGAATTCTAAGGCTCATTTTGACTGCCTCCAGAAGTTAGATCAGATGGCAAATTGGATTTGGTGCTAGGACTTTCCCTTTAGGTTTTACCCCAACAATGTTTTCATTAGTTTCGCTCACTCTCGAAATCAAGCATTTTACAGCAGGTTGGAGCAGCCTGTATCTCAGCACAGGAATAAGGTAGGGAAGAATTCTAAGGATCATTTTGACTGCCTCCAGAAGTTAGATCAGATGGCAAATTGGATTTGGTGCTAGGTCTTTCCCTTTAGGTTTTACCCCAACAATGTTTTCATTAGTTTCGCTCACTCTCGAAATCAAGCATTTTACAGCAGGTTGGAGCAGCCTGTATCTCAGCACAGGAATAAGGTAGGGAAGAATTCTAAGGCTCATTTTGACTGCCTCCAGAAGTTAGATCAGATGGCAAATTGGATTTGGTGCTAGGTCTTTCCCTTTAGGTTTTACCCCAACAATGTTTTCATTAGTTTCGCTCACTCTCGAAATCAAGCATTTTACAGCAGGTTGGAGCAGCCTGTATCTCAGCACAGGAATAAGGTAGGGAAGAATTCAAATGCTCATTTTGACTGCCTCCAGAAGTTAGATCAGATGGCAAATTGGATTTGGTGCTAGGTCTTTCCCTTTAGGTTTTACCCCAACAATGTTTTCATTAGTTTCGCTCACTCTCGAAATCAAGCATTTTACAGCAGGTTGGAGCAGCCTGTATCTCAGCACAGGAATAAGGTAGGGAAGAATTCTAAGGCTCATTTTGACTGCCTCCAGAAGTTAGATCAGATGGCAAATTGGATTTGGTGCTAGGTCTTTCCCTTTAGGTTTTACCCCAACAATGTTTTCATTAGTTTCGCTCACTCTCGAAATCAAGCATTTTACAGCAGGTTGGAGCAGCCTGTATCTCAGCACAGGAATAAGGTAGGGAAGAATTCTAAGGATCATTTTGACTGCCTCCAGAAGTTAGATCAGATGGCAAATTGGATTTGGTGCTAGGTCTTTCCCTTTAGGTTTTACCCCAACAATGTTTTCATTAGTTTCGCTCACTCTCGAAATCAAGCATTTTACAGCAGGTTGGAGCAGCCTGTATCTCAGCACAGGAATAAGGTAGGGAAGAATTCTAAGGCTCATTTTGACTGCCTCCAGAAGTTAGATCAGATGGCAAATTGGATTTGGTGCTAGGACTTTCCCTTTAGGTTTTACCCCAACAATGTTTTCATTAGTTTCGCTCACTCTCGAAATCAAGCATTTTACAGCAGGTTGGAGCAGCCTGTATCTCAGCACAGGAATAAGGTAGGGAAGAATTCTAAGGATCATTTTGACTGCCTCCAGAAGTTAGATCAGATGGCAAATTGGATTTGGTGCTAGGTCTTTCCCTTTAGGTTTTACCCCAACAATGTTTTCATTAGTTTCGCTCACTCTCGAAATCAAGCATTTTACAGCAGGTTGGAGCAGCCTGTATCTCAGCACAGGAATAAGGTAGGGAAGAATTCTAAGGCTCATTTTGACTGCCTCCAGAAGTTAGATCAGATGGCAAATTGGATTTGGTGCTAGGTCTTTCCCTTTAGGTTTTACCCCAACAATGTTTTCATTAGTTTCGCTCACTCTCGAAATCAAGCATTTTACAGCAGGTTGGAGCAGCCTGTATCTCAGCACAGGAATAAGGTAGGGAAGAATTCTAAGGATCATTTTGACTGCCTCCAGAAGTTAGATCAGATGGCAAATTGGATTTGGTGCTAGGTCTTTCCCTTTAGGTTTTACCCCAACAATGTTTTCATTAGTTTCGCTCACTCTCGAAATCAAGCATTTTACAGCAGGTTGGAGCAGCCTGTATCTCAGCACAGGAATAAGGTAGGGAAGAATTCTAAGGCTCATTTTGACTGCCTCCAGAAGTTAGATCAGATGGCAAATTGGATTTGGTGCTAGGTCTTTCCCTTTAGGTTTTACCCCAACAATGTTTTCATTAGTTTCGCTCACTCTCGAAATCAAGCATTTTACAGCAGGTTGGAGCAGCCTGTATCTCAGCACAGGAATAAGGTAGGGAAGAATTCAAATGCTCATTTTGACTGCCTCCAGAAGTTAGATCAGATGGCAAATTGGATTTGGTGCTAGGTCTTTCCCTTTAGGTTTTACCCCAACAATGTTTTCATTAGTTTCGCTCACTCTCGAAATCAAGCATTTTACAGCAGGTTGGAGCAGCCTGTATCTCAGCACAGGAATAAGGTAGGGAAGAATTCTAAGGCTCATTTTGACTGCCTCCAGAAGTTAGATCAGATGGCAAATTGGATTTGGTGCTAGGTCTTTCCCTTTAGGTTTTACCCCAACAATGTTTTCATTAGTTTCGCTCACTCTCGAAATCAAGCATTTTACAGCAGGTTGGAGCAGCCTGTATCTCAGCACAGGAATAAGGTAGGGAAGAATTCTAAGGATCATTTTGACTGCCTCCAGAAGTTAGATCAGATGGCAAATTGGATTTGGTGCTAGGTCTTTCCCTTTAGGTTTTACCCCAACAATGTTTTCATTAGTTTCGCTCACTCTCGAAATCAAGCATTTTACAGCAGGTTGGAGCAGCCTGTATCTCAGCACAGGAATAAGGTAGGGAAGAATTCTAAGGATCATTTTGACTGCCTCCAGAAGTTAGATCAGATGGCAAATTGGATTTGGTGCTAGGTCTTTCCCTTTAGGTTTTACCCCAACAATGTTTTCATTAGTTTCGCTCACTCTCGAAATCAAGCATTTTACAGCAGGTTGGAGCAGCCTGTATCTCAGCACAGGAATAAGGTAGGGAAGAATTCAAATGCTCATTTTGACTGCCTCCAGAAGTTAGATCAGATGGCAAATTGGATTTGGTGCTAGGTCTTTCCCTTTAGGTTTTACCCCAACAATGTTTTCATTAGTTTCGCTCACTCTCGAAATCAAGCATTTTACAGCAGGTTGGAGCAGCCTGTATCTCAGCACAGGAATAAGGTAGGGAAGAATTCTAAGGCTCATTTTGACTGCCTCCAGAAGTTAGATCAGATGGCAAATTGGATTTGGTGCTAGGTCTTTCCCTTTAGGTTTTACCCCAACAATGTTTTCATTAGTTTCGCTCACTCTCGAAATCAAGCATTTTACAGCAGGTTGGAGCAGCCTGTATCTCAGCACAGGAATAAGGTAGGGAAGAATTCTAAGGATCATTTTGACTGCCTCCAGAAGTTAGATCAGATGGCAAATTGGATTTGGTGCTAGGTCTTTCCCTTTAGGTTTTACCCCAACAATGTTTTCATTAGTTTCGCTCACTCTCGAAATCAAGCATTTTACAGCAGGTTGGAGCAGCCTGTATGTCAGCACAGGAATAAGGTAGGGAAGAATTCAAATGCTCATTTTGACTGCCTCCAGAAGTTAGATCAGATGGCAAATTGGATTTGGTGCTAGGTCTTTCCCTTTAGGTTTTACCCCAACAATGTTTTCATTAGTTTCGCTCACTCTCGAAATCAAGCATTTTACAGCAGGTTGGAGCAGCCTGTATCTCAGCACAGGAATAAGGTAGGGAAGAATTCTAAGGCTCATTTTGACTGCCTCCAGAAGTTAGATCAGATGGCAAATTGGATTTGGTGCTAGGTCTTTCCCTTTAGGTTTTACCCCAACAATGTTTTCATTAGTTTCGCTCACTCTCGAAATCAAGCATTTTACAGCAGGTTGGAGCAGCCTGTATCTCAGCACAGGAATAAGGTAGGGAAGAATTCTAAGGCTCATTTTGACTGCCTCCAGAAGTTAGATCAGATGGCAAATTGGATTTGGTGCTAGGTCTTTCCCTTTAGGTTTTACCCCAACAATGTTTTCATTAGTTTCGCTCACTCTCGAAATCAAGCATTTTACAGCAGGTTGGAGCAGCCTGTATCTCAGCACAGGAATAAGGTAGGGAAGAATTCTAAGGCTCATTTTGACTCCCTCCAGAAGTTAGATCAGATGGCAAATTGGATTTGGTGCTTGGTCTTTCCCTTTAGGTTTTACCCCAACAATGTTTTCATTAGTTTCGCTCACTCTCGAAATCAAGCATTTTACAGCAGGTTGGAGCAGCCTGTATCTCAGCACAGGAATAAGGTAGGGAAGAATTCAAATGCTCATTTTGACTGCCTCCAGAAGTTAGATCAGATGGCAAATTGGATTTGGTGCTAGGTCTTTCCCTTTAGGTTTTACCCCAACAATGTTTTCATTAGTTTCGCTCACTCTCGAAATCAAGCATTTTACAGCAGGTTGGAGCAGCCTGTATCTCAGCACAGGAATAAGGTAGGGAAGAATTCTAAGGATCATTTTGACTGCCTCCAGAAGTTAGATCAGATGGCAAATTGGATTTGGTGCTAGGTCTTTCCCTTTAGGTTTTACCCCAACAATGTTTTCATTAGTTTCGCTCACTCTTGAAATCAAGCATTTTACAGCAGGTTGGAGCAGCCTGTATCTCAGCACAGGAATAAGGTAGGGAAGAATTCAAATGCTCATTTTGACTGCCTCCAGAAGTTAGATCAGATGGCAAATTGGATTTGGTGCTAGGTCTTTCCCTTTAGGTTTTACCCCAACAATGTTTTCATTAGTTTCGCTCACTCTCGAAATCAAGCATTTTACAGCAGGTTGGAGCAGCCTGTATGTCAGCACAGGAATAAGGTAGGGAAGAATTCTAAGGCTCATTTTGACTGCCTCCAGAAGTTAGATCAGATGGCAAATTGGATTTGGTGCTAGGTCTTTCCCTTTAGGTTTTACCCCAACAATGTTTTCATTAGTTTCGCTCACTCTCGAAATCAAGCATTTTACAGCAGGTTGGAGCAGCCTGTATCTCAGCACAGGAATAAGGTAGGGAAGAATTCTAAGGATCATTTTGACTGCCTCCAGAAGTTAGATCAGATGGCAAATTGGATTTGGTGCTAGGTCTTTCCCTTTAGGTTTTACCCCAACAATGTTTTCATTAGTTTCGCTCACTCTCGAAATCAAGCATTTTACAGCAGGTTGGAGCAGCCTGTATCTCAGCACAGGAATAAGGTAGGGAAGAATTCAAATGCCCATTTTGACTGCCTCCAGAAGTTAGATCAGATGGCAAATTGGATTTGGTGCTAGGTCTTTCCCTTTAGGTTTTACCCCAACAATGTTTTCATTAGTTTCGCTCACTCTCGAAATCAAGCATTTTACAGCAGGTTGGAGCAGCCTGTATCTCAGCACAGGAATAAGGTAGGGAAGAATTCTAAGGCTCATTTTGACTGCCTCCAGAAGTTAGATCAGATGGCAAATTGGATTTGGTGCTAGGTCTTTCCCTTTAGGTTTTACCCCAACAATGTTTTCATTAGTTTCGCTCACTCTCGAAATCAAGCATTTTACAGCAGGTTGGAGCAGCCTGTATCTCAGCACAGGAATAAGGTAGGGAAGAATTCTAAGGCTCATTTTGACTGCCTCCAGAAGTTAGATCAGATGGCAAATTGGATTTGGTGCTAGGTCTTTCCCTTTAGGTTTTACCCCAACAATGTTTTCATTAGTTTCGCTCACTCTCGAAATCAAGCATTTTACAGCAGGTTGGAGCAGCCTGTATCTCAGCACAGGAATAAGGTAGGGAAGAATTCTAAGGATCATTTTGACTGCCTCCAGAAGTTAGATCAGATGGCAAATTGGATTTGGTGCTAGGTCTTTCCCTTTAGGTTTTACCCCAACAATGTTTTCATTAGTTTCGCTCACTCTCGAAATCAAGCATTTTACAGCAGGTTGGAGCAGCCTGTATCTCAGCACAGGAATAAGGTAGGGAAGAATTCTAAGGATCATTTTGACTGCCTCCAGAAGTTAGATCAGATGGCAAATTGGATTTGGTGCTAGGTCTTTCCCTTTAGGTTTTACCCCAACAATGTTTTCATTAGTTTCGCTCACTCTCGAAATCAAGCATTTTACAGCAGGTTGGAGCAGCCTGTATCTCAGCACAGGAATAAGGTAGGGAAGAATTCTAAGGATCATTTTGACTGCCTCCAGAAGTTAGATCAGATGGCAAATTGGATTTGGTGCTAGGTCTTTCCCTTTAGGTTTTACCCCAACAATGTTTTCATTAGTTTCGCTCACTCTCGAAATCAAGCATTTTACAGCAGGTTGGAGCAGCCTGTATCTCAGCACAGGAATAAGGTAGGGAAGAATTCTAAGGATCATTTTGACTGCCTCCAGAAGTTAGATCAGATGGCAAATTGGATTTGGTGCTAGGTCTTTCCCTTTAGGTTTTACCCCAACAATGTTTTCATTAGTTTCGCTCACTCTCGAAATCAAGCATTTTACAGCAGGTTGGAGCAGCCTGTATCTCAGCACAGGAATAAGGTAGGGAAGAATTCTAAGGCTCATTTTGACTGCCTCCAGAAGTTAGATCAGATGGCAAATTGGATTTGGTGCTAGGTCTTTCCCTTTAGGTTTTACCCCAACAATGTTTTCATTAGTTTCGCTCACTCTCGAAATCAAGCATTTTACAGCAGGTTGGAGCAGCCTGTATCTCAGCACAGGAATAAGGTAGGGAAGAATTCTAAGGATCATTTTGACTGCCTCCAGAAGTTAGATCAGATGGCAAATTGGATTTGGTGCTAGGTCTTTCCCTTTAGGTTTTACCCCAACAATGTTTTCATTAGTTTCGCTCACTCTCGAGATCAAGCATTTTACAGCAGGTTGGAGCAGCCTGTATCTCAGCACAGGAATAAGGTAGGGAAGAATTCTAAGGATCATTTTGACTGCCTCCAGAAGTTAGATCAGATGGCAAATTGGATTTGGTGCTAGGTCTTTCCCTTTAGGTTTTACCCCAACAATGTTTTCATTAGTTTCGCTCACTCTCGAAATCAAGCATTTTACAGCAGGTTGGAGCAGCCTGTATCTCAGCACAGGAATAAGGTAGGGAAGAATTCTAAGGCTCATTTTGACTGCCTCCAGAAGTTAGATCAGATGGCAAATTGGATTTGGTGCTAGGTCTTTCCCTTTAGGTTTTACCCCAACAATGTTTTCATTAGTTTCGCTCACTCTCGAAATCAAGCATTTTACAGCAGGTTGGAGCAGCCTGTATCTCAGCACAGGAATAAGGTAGGGAAGAATTCAAATGCTCATTTTGACTGCCTCCAGAAGTTAGATCAGATGGCAAATTGGATTTGGTGCTAGGTCTTTCCCTTTAGGTTTTACCCCAACAATGTTTTCATTAGTTTCGCTCACTCTCGAAATCAAGCATTTTACAGCAGGTTGGAGCAGCCTGTATCTCAGCACAGGAATAAGGTAGGGAAGAATTCAAATGCTCATTTTGACTGCCTCCAGAAGTTAGATCAGATGGCAAATTGGATTTGGTGCTAGGTCTTTCCCTTTAGGTTTTACCCCAACAATGTTTTCATTAGTTTCGCTCACTCTCGAAATCAAGCATTTTACAGCAGGTTGGAGCAGCCTGTATCTCAGCACAGGAATAAGGTAGGGAAGAATTCAAATGCTCATTTTGACTGCCTCCAGAAGTTAGATCAGATGGCAAATTGGATTTGGTGCTAGGTCTTTCCCTTTAGGTTTTACCCCAACAATGTTTTCATTAGTTTCGCTCACTCTCGAAATCAAGCATTTTACAGCAGGTTGGAGCAGCCTGTATCTCAGCACAGGAATAAGGTAGGGAAGAATTCTAAGGCTCATTTTGACTGCCTCCAGAAGTTAGATCAGATGGCAAATTGGATTTGGTGCTAGGTCTTTCCCTTTAGGTTTTACCCCAACAATGTTTTCATTAGTTTCGCTCACTCTCGAAATCAAGCATTTTACAGCAGGTTGGAGCAGCCTGTATCTCAGCACAGGAATAAGGTAGGGAAGAATTCTAAGGATCATTTTGACTGCCTCCAGAAGTTAGATCAGATGGCAAATTGGATTTGGTGCTAGGTCTTTCCCTTTAGGTTTTACCCCAACAATGTTTTCATTAGTTTCGCTCACTCTCGAGATCAAGCATTTTACAGCAGGTTGGAGCAGCCTGTATCTCAGCACAGGAATAAGGTAGGGAAGAATTCTAAGGATCATTTTGACTGCCTCCAGAAGTTAGATCAGATGGCAAATTGGATTTGGTGCTAGGTCTTTCCCTTTAGGTTTTACCCCAACAATGTTTTCATTAGTTTCGCTCACTCTCGAAATCAAGCATTTTACAGCAGGTTGGAGCAGCCTGTATCTCAGCACAGGAATAAGGTAGGGAAGAATTCTAAGGATCATTTTGACTGCCTCCAGAAGTTAGATCAGATGGCAAATTGGATTTGGTGCTAGGTCTTTCCCTTTAGGTTTTACCCCAACAATGTTTTCATTAGTTTCGCTCACTCTCGAAATCAAGCATTTTACAGCAGGTTGGAGCAGCCTGTATCTCAGCACAGGAATAAGGTAGGGAAGAATTCTAAGGATCATTTTGACTGCCTCCAGAAGTTAGATCAGATGGCAAATTGGATTTGGTGCTAGGTCTTTCCCTTTAGGTTTTACCCCAACAATGTTTTCATTAGTTTCGCTCACTCTCGAAATCAAGCATTTTACAGCAGGTTGGAGCAGCCTGTATCTCAGCACAGGAATAAGGTAGGGAAGAATTCTAAGGATCATTTTGACTGCCTCCAGAAGTTAGATCAGATGGCAAATTGGATTTGGTGCTAGGTCTTTCCCTTTAGGTTTTACCCCAACAATGTTTTCATTAGTTTCGCTCACTCTCGAAATCAAGCATTTTACAGCAGGTTGGAGCAGCCTGTATCTCAGCACAGGAATAAGGTAGGGAAGAATTCAAATGCTCATTTTGACTGCCTCCAGAAGTTAGATCAGATGGCAAATTGGATTTGGTGCTAGGTCTTTCCCTTTAGGTTTTACCCCAACAATGTTTTCATTAGTTTCGCTCACTCTCGAAATCAAGCATTTTACAGCAGGTTGGAGCAGCCTGTATCTCAGCACAGGAATAAGGTAGGGAAGAATTCAAATGCTCATTTTGACTGCCTCCAGAAGTTAGATCAGATGGCAAATTGGATTTGGTGCTAGGTCTTTCCCTTTAGGTTTTACCCCAACAATGTTTTCATTAGTTTCGCTCACTCTCGAAATCAAGCATTTTACAGCAGGTTGGAGCAGCCTGTATCTCAGCACAGGAATAAGGTAGGGAAGAATTCTAAGGCTCATTTTGACTGCCTCCAGAAGTTAGATCAGATGGCAAATTGGATTTGGTGCTAGGTCTTTCCCTTTAGGTTTTACCCCAACAATGTTTTCATTAGTTTCGCTCACTCTCGAAATCAAGCATTTTACAGCAGGTTGGAGCAGCCTGTATCTCAGCACAGGAATAAGGTAGGGAAGAATTCTAAGGATCATTTTGACTGCCTCCAGAAGTTAGATCAGATGGCAAATTGGATTTGGTGCTAGGTCTTTCCCTTTAGGTTTTACCCCAACAATGTTTTCATTAGTTTCGCTCACTCTCGAAATCAAGCATTTTACAGCAGGTTGGAGCAGCCTGTATCTCAGCACAGGAATAAGGTAGGGAAGAATTCAAATGCTCATTTTGACTGCCTCCAGAAGTTAGATCAGATGGCAAATTGGATTTGGTGCTAGGTCTTTCCCTTTAGGTTTTACCCCAACAATGTTTTCATTAGTTTCGCTCACTCTCGAAATCAAGCATTTTACAGCAGGTTGGAGCAGCCTGTATCTCAGCACAGGAATAAGGTAGGGAAGAATTCTAAGGCTCATTTTGACTCCCTCCAGAAGTTAGATCAGATGGCAAATTGGATTTGGTGCTTGGTCTTTCCCTTTAGGTTTTACCCCAACAATGTTTTCATTAGTTTCGCTCACTCTCGAAATCAAGCATTTTACAGCAGGTTGGAGCAGCCTGTATCTCAGCACAGGAATAAGGTAGGGAAGAATTCTAAGGATCATTTTGACTGCCTCCAGAAGTTAGATCAGATGGCAAATTGGATTTGGTGCTAGGTCTTTCCCTTTAGGTTTTACCCCAACAATGTTTTCATTAGTTTCGCTCACTCTCGAAATCAAGCATTTTACAGCAGGTTGGAGCAGCCTGTATCTCAGCACAGGAATAAGGTAGGGAAGAATTCTAAGGATCATTTTGACTGCCTCCAGAAGTTAGATCAGATGGCAAATTGGATTTGGTGCTAGGTCTTTCCCTTTAGGTTTTACCCCAACAATGTTTTCATTAGTTTCGCTCACTCTCGAAATCAAGCATTTTACAGCAGGTTGGAGCAGCCTGTATCTCAGCACAGGAATAAGGTAGGGAAGAATTCTAAGGATCATTTTGACTGCCTCCAGAAGTTAGATCAGATGGCAAATTGGATTTGGTGCTAGGTCTTTCCCTTTAGGTTTTACCCCAACAATGTTTTCATTAGTTTCGCTCACTCTCGAAATCAAGCATTTTACAGCAGGTTGGAGCAGCCTGTATCTCAGCACAGGAATAAGGTAGGGAAGAATTCTAAGGATCATTTTGACTGCCTCCAGAAGTTAGATCAGATGGCAAATTGGATTTGGTGCTAGGTCTTTCCCTTTAGGTTTTACCCCAACAATGTTTTCATTAGTTTCGCTCACTCTCGAAATCAAGCATTTTACAGCAGGTTGGAGCAGCCTGTATCTCAGCACAGGAATAAGGTAGGGAAGAATTCAAATGCTCACTTTGACTGCCTCCAGAAGTTAGATCAGATGGCAAATTGGATTTGGTGCTAGGTCTTTCCCTTTAGGTTTTACCCCAACAATGTTTTCATTAGTTTCGCTCACTCTCGAAATCAAGCATTTTACAGCAGGTTGGAGCAGCCTGTATCTCAGCACAGGAATAAGGTAGGGAAGAATTCTAAGGTTCATTTTGACTGCCTCCAGAAGTTAGATCAGATGGCAAATTGGATTTGGTGCTAGGTCTTTCCCTTTAGGTTTTACCCCCAACAATGTTTTCATTAGTTTCGCTCACTCTCGAAATCAAGCATTTTACAGCAGGTTGGAGCAGCCTGTATCTCAGCACAGGAATAAGGTAGGGAAGAATTCTAAGGATCATTTTGACTGCCTCCAGAAGTTAGATCAGATGGCAAATTGGATTTGGTGCTAGGTCTTTCCCTTTAGGTTTTACCCCAACAATGTTTTCATTAGTTTCGCTCACTCTCGAAATCAAGCATTTTACAGCAGGTTGGAGCAGCCTGTATCTCAGCACAGGAATAAGGTAGGGAAGAATTCTAAGGATCATTTTGACTGCCTCCAGAAGTTAGATCAGATGGCAAATTGGATTTGGTGCTAGGTCTTTCCCTTTAGGTTTTACCCCAACAATGTTTTCATTAGTTTCGCTCACTCTCGAAATCAAGCATTTTACAGCAGGTTGGAGCAGCCTGTATCTCAGCACAGGAATAAGGTAGGGAAGAATTCAAATGCTCACTTTGACTGCCTCCAGAAGTTAGATCAGATGGCAAATTGGATTTGGTGCTAGGTCTTTCCCTTTAGGTTTTACCCCAACAATGTTTTCATTAGTTTCGCCACTCTCGAAATCAAGCATTTTACAGCAGGTTGGAGCAGCCTGTATCTCAGCACAGGAATAAGGTAGGGAAGAATTCTAAGGATCATTTTGACTGCCTCCAGAAGTTAGATCAGATGGCAAATTGGATTTGGTGCTAGGTCTTTCCCTTTAGGTTTTACCCCAACAATGTTTTCATTAGTTTCGCTCACTCTCGAAATCAAGCATTTTACAGCAGGTTGGAGCAGCCTGTATCTCAGCACAGGAATAAGGTAGGGAAGAATTCTAAGGATCATTTTGACTGCCTCCAGAAGTTAGATCAGATGGCAAATTGGATTTGGTGCTAGGTCTTTCCCTTTAGGTTTTACCCCAACAATGTTTTCATTAGTTTCGCTCACTCTCGAAATCAAGCATTTTACAGCAGGTTGGAGCAGCCTGTATCTCAGCACAGGAATAAGGTAGGGAAGAATTCAAATGCTCACTTTGACTGCCTCCAGAAGTTAGATCAGATGGCAAATTGGATTTGGTGCTAGGTCTTTCCCTTTAGGTTTTACCCCAACAATGTTTTCATTAGTTTCGCTCACTCTCGAAATCAAGCATTTTACAGCAGGTTGGAGCAGCCTGTATCTCAGCACAGGAATAAGGTAGGGAAGAATTCTAAGGATCATTTTGACTGCCTCCAGAAGTTAGATCAGATGGCAAATTGGATTTGGTGCTAGGTCTTTCCCTTTAGGTTTTACCCCAACAATGTTTTCATTAGTTTCGCTCACTCTCGAAATCAAGCATTTTACAGCAGGTTGGAGCAGCCTGTATCTCAGCACAGGAATAAGGTAGGGAAGAATTCTAAGGATCATTTTGACTGCCTCCAGAAGTTAGATCAGATGGCAAATTGGATTTGGTGCTAGGTCTTTCCCTTTAGGTTTTACCCCCAACAATGTTTTCATTAGTTTCGCTCACTCTCGAAATCAAGCATTTTACAGCAGGTTGGAGCAGCCTGTATCTCAGCACAGGAATAAGGTAGGGAAGAATTCTAAGGATCATTTTGACTGCCTCCAGAAGTTAGATCAGATGGCAAATTGGATTTGGTGCTAGGTCTTTCCCTTTAGGTTTTACCCCAACAATGTTTTCATTAGTTTAGCTCACTCTCGAAATCAAGCATTTTACAGCAGGTTGGAGCAGCCTGTATCTCAGCACAGGAATAAGGTAGGGAAGAATTCAAATGCTCACTTTGACTGCCTCCAGAAGTTAGATCAGATGGCAAATTGGATTTGGTGCTAGGTCTTTCCCTTTAGGTTTTACCCCAACAATGTTTTCATTAGTTTCGCTCACTCTCGAAATCAAGCATTTTACAGCAGGTTGGAGCAGCCTGTATCTCAGCACAGGAATAAGGTAGGGAAGAATTCTAAGGATCATTTTGACTGCCTCCAGAAGTTAGATCAGATGGCAAATTGGATTTGGTGCTAGGTCTTTCCCTTTAGGTTTTACCCCAACAATGTTTTCATTAGTTTCGCTCACTCTCGAAATCAAGCATTTTACAGCAGGTTGGAGCAGCCTGTATCTCAGCACAGGAATAAGGTAGGGAAGAATTCAAATGCTCACTTTGACTGCCTCCAGAAGTTAGATCAGATGGCAAATTGGATTTGGTGCTAGGTCTTTCCCTTTAGGTTTTACCCCAACAATGTTTTCATTAGTTTCGCTCACTCTCGAAATCAAGCATTTTACAGCAGGTTGGAGCAGCCTGTATCTCAGCACAGGAATAAGGTAGGGAAGAATTCTAAGGATCATTTTGACTGCCTCCAGAAGTTAGATCAGATGGCAAATTGGATTTGGTGCTAGGTCTTTCCCTTTAGGTTTTACCCCAACAATGTTTTCATTAGTTTCGCTCACTCTCGAAATCAAGCATTTTACAGCAGGTTGGAGCAGCCTGTATCTCAGCACAGGAATAAGGTAGGGAAGAATTCTAAGGATCATTTTGACTGCCTCCAGAAGTTAGATCAGATGGCAAATTGGATTTGGTGCTAGGTCTTTCCCTTTAGGTTTTACCCCAACAATGTTTTCATTAGTTTCGCTCACTCTCGAAATCAAGCATTTTACAGCAGGTTGGAGCAGCCTGTATCTCAGCACAGGAATAAGGTAGGGAAGAATTCAAATGCTCACTTTGACTGCCTCCAGAAGTTAGATCAGATGGCAAATTGGATTTGGTGCTAGGTCTTTCCCTTTAGGTTTTACCCCAACAATGTTTTCATTAGTTTCGCTCACTCTCGAAATCAAGCATTTTACAGCAGGTTGGAGCAGCCTGTATCTCAGCACAGGAATAAGGTAGGGAAGAATTCTAAGGATCATTTTGACTGCCTCCAGAAGTTAGATCAGATGGCAAATTGGATTTGGTGCTAGGTCTTTCCCTTTAGGTTTTACCCCAACAATGTTTTCATTAGTTTCGCTCACTCTCGAAATCAAGCATTTTACAGCAGGTTGGAGCAGCCTGTATCTCAGCACAGGAATAAGGTAGGGAAGAATTCTAAGGATCATTTTGACTGCCTCCAGAAGTTAGATCAGATGGCAAATTGGATTTGGTGCTAGGTCTTTCCCTTTAGGTTTTACCCCAACAATGTTTTCATTAGTTTCGCTCACTCTCGAAATCAAGCATTTTACAGCAGGTTGGAGCAGCCTGTATCTCAGCACAGGAATAAGGTAGGGAAGAATTCTAAGGATCATTTTGACTGCCTCCAGAAGTTAGATCAGATGGCAAATTGGATTTGGTGCTAGGTCTTTCCCTTTAGGTTTTACCCCAACAATGTTTTCATTAGTTTCGCTCACTCTCGAAATCAAGCATTTTACAGCAGGTTGGAGCAGCCTGTATCTCAGCACAGGAATAAGGTAGGGAAGAATTCAAATGCTCACTTTGACTGCCTCCAGAAGTTAGATCAGATGGCAAATTGGATTTGGTGCTAGGTCTTTCCCTTTAGGTTTTACCCCAACAATGTTTTCATTAGTTTCGCTCACTCTCGAAATCAAGCATTTTACAGCAGGTTGGAGCAGCCTGTATCTCAGCACAGGAATAAGGTAGGGAAGAATTCTAAGGATCATTTTGACTGCCTCCAGAAGTTAGATCAGATGGCAAATTGGATTTGGTGCTAGGTCTTTCCCTTTAGGTTTTACCCCAACAATGTTTTCATTAGTTTCGCTCACTCTCGAAATCAAGCATTTTACAGCAGGTTGGAGCAGCCTGTATCTCAGCACAGGAATAAGGTAGGGAAGAATTCTAAGGCTCATTTTGACTGCCTCCAGAAGTTAGATCAGATGGCAAATTGGATTTGGTGCTAGGTCTTTCCCTTTAGGTTTTACCCCAACAATGTTTTCATTAGTTTCGCTCACTCTCGAAATCAAGCATTTTACAGCAGGTTGGAGCAGCCTGTATCTCAGCACAGGAATAAGGTAGGGAAGAATTCTAAGGCTCATTTTGACTGCCTCCAGAAGTTAGATCAGATGGCAAATTGGATTTGGTGCTAGGTCTTTCCCTTTAGGTTTTACCCCAACAATGTTTTCATTAGTTTCGCTCACTCTCGAAATCAAGCATTTTACAGCAGGTTGGAGCAGCCTGTATCTCAGCACAGGAATAAGGTAGGGAAGAATTCTAAGGATCATTTTGACTGCCTCCAGAAGTTAGATCAGATGGCAAATTGGATTTGGTGCTAGGTCTTTCCCTTTAGGTTTTACCCCAACAATGTTTTCATTAGTTTCGCTCACTCTCGAAATCAAGCATTTTACAGCAGGTTGGAGCAGCCTGTATCTCAGCACAGGAATAAGGTAGGGAAGAATTCTAAGGATCATTTTGACTGCCTCCAGAAGTTAGATCAGATGGCAAATTGGATTTGGTGCTAGGTCTTTCCCTTTAGGTTTTACCCCAACAATGTTTTCATTAGTTTCGCTCACTCTCGAAATCAAGCATTTTACAGCAGGTTGGAGCAGCCTGTATCTCAGCACAGGAATAAGGTAGGGAAGAATTCTAAGGCTCATTTTGACTGCCTCCAGAAGTTAGATCAGATGGCAAATTGGATTTGGTGCTAGGTCTTTCCCTTTAGGTTTTACCCCAACAATGTTTTCATTAGTTTCGCTCACTCTCGAAATCAAGCATTTTACAGCAGGTTGGAGCAGCCTGTATCTCAGCACAGGAATAAGGTAGGGAAGAATTCTAAGGCTCATTTTGACTGCCTCCAGAAGTTAGATCAGATGGCAAATTGGATTTGGTGCTAGGTCTTTCCCTTTAGGTTTTACCCCAACAATGTTTTCATTAGTTTCGCTCACTCTCGAAATCAAGCATTTTACAGCAGGTTGGAGCAGCCTGTATCTCAGCACAGGAATAAGGTAGGGAAGAATTCTAAGGCTCATTTTGACTGCCTCCAGAAGTTAGATCAGATGGCAAATTGGATTTGGTGCTAGGTCTTTCCCTTTAGGTTTTACCCCAACAATGTTTTCATTAGTTTCGCTCACTCTCGAAATCAAGCATTTTACAGCAGGTTGGAGCAGCCTGTATCTCAGCACAGGAATAAGGTAGGGAAGAATTCTAAGGCTCATTTTGACTCCCTCCAGAAGTTAGATCAGATGGCAAATTGGATTTGGTGCTTGGTCTTTCCCTTTAGGTTTTACCCCAACAATGTTTTCATTAGTTTCGCTCACTCTCGAAATCAAGCATTTTACAGCAGGTTGGAGCAGCCTGTATCTCAGCACAGGAATAAGGTAGGGAAGAATTCTAAGGATCATTTTGACTGCCTCCAGAAGTTAGATCAGATGGCAAATTGGATTTGGTGCTAGGTCTTTCCCTTTAGGTTTTACCCCAACAATGTTTTCATTAGTTTCGCTCACTCTCGAAATCAAGCATTTTACAGCAGGTTGGAGCAGCCTGTATCTCAGCACAGGAATAAGGTAGGGAAGAATTCTAAGGCTCATTTTGACTGCCTCCAGAAGTTAGATCAGATGGCAAATTGGATTTGGTGCTAGGTCTTTCCCTTTAGGTTTTACCCCAACAATGTTTTCATTAGTTTCGCTCACTCTCGAAATCAAGCATTTTACAGCAGGTTGGAGCAGCCTGTATCTCAGCACAGGAATAAGGTAGGGAAGAATTCTAAGGATCATTTTGACTGCCTCCAGAAGTTAGATCAGATGGCAAATTGGATTTGGTGCTAGGTCTTTCCCTTTAGGTTTTACCCCAACAATGTTTTCATTAGTTTCGCTCACTCTCGAAATCAAGCATTTTACAGCAGGTTGGAGCAGCCTGTATCTCAGCACAGGAATAAGGTAGGGAAGAATTCAAATGCTCACTTTGACTGCCTCCAGAAGTTAGATCAGATGGCAAATTGGATTTGGTGCTAGGTCTTTCCCTTTAGGTTTTACCCCAACAATGTTTTCATTAGTTTCGCTCACTCTCGAAATCAAGCATTTTACAGCAGGTTGGAGCAGCCTGTATCTCAGCACAGGAATAAGGTAGGGAAGAATTCTAAGGCTCATTTTGACTGCCTCCAGAAGTTAGATCAGATGGCAAATTGGATTTGGTGCTAGGTCTTTCCCTTTAGGTTTTACCCCAACAATGTTTTCATTAGTTTCGCTCACTCTCGAAATCAAGCATTTTACAGCAGGTTGGAGCAGCCTGTATCTCAGCACAGGAATAAGGTAGGGAAGAATTCTAAGGCTCATTTTGACTCCCTCCAGAAGTTAGATCAGATGGCAAATTGGATTTGGTGCTAGGTCTTTCCCTTTAGGTTTTACCCCAACAATGTTTTCATTAGTTTCGCTCACTCTCGAAATCAAGCATTTTACAGCAGGTTGGAGCAGCCTGTATCTCAGCACAGGAATAAGGTAGGGAAGAATTCTAAGGCTCATTTTGACTGCCTCCAGAAGTTAGATCAGATGGCAAATTGGATTTGGTGCTAGGTCTTTCCCTTTAGGTTTTACCCCAACAATGTTTTCATTAGTTTCGCTCACTCTCGAAATCAAGCATTTTACAGCAGGTTGGAGCAGCCTGTATCTCAGCACAGGAATAAGGTAGGGAAGAATTCTAAGGCTCATTTTGACTGCCTCCAGAAGTTAGATCAGATGGCAAATTGGATTTGGTGCTAGGTCTTTCCCTTTAGGTTTTACCCCAACAATGTTTTCATTAGTTTCGCTCACTCTCGAAATCAAGCATTTTACAGCAGGTTGGAGCAGCCTGTATCTCAGCACAGGAATAAGGTAGGGAAGAATTCAAATGCTCACTTTGACTGCCTCCAGAAGTTAGATCAGATGGCAAATTGGATTTGGTGCTAGGTCTTTCCCTTTAGGTTTTACCCCAACAATGTTTTCATTAGTTTCGCTCACTCTCGAAATCAAGCATTTTACAGCAGGTTGGAGCAGCCTGTATCTCAGCACAGGAATAAGGTAGGGAAGAATTCTAAGGATCATTTTGACTGCCTCCAGAAGTTAGATCAGATGGCAAATTGGATTTGGTGCTAGGTCTTTCCCTTTAGGTTTTACCCCAACAATGTTTTCATTAGTTTCGCTCACTCTCGAAATCAAGCATTTTACAGCAGGTTGGAGCAGCCTGTATCTCAGCACAGGAATAAGGTAGGGAAGAATTCAAATGCTCACTTTGACTGCCTCCAGAAGTTAGATCAGATGGCAAATTGGATTTGGTGCTAGGTCTTTCCCTTTAGGTTTTACCCCAACAATGTTTTCATTAGTTTCGCTCACTCTCGAAATCAAGCATTTTACAGCAGGTTGGAGCAGCCTGTATCTCAGCACAGGAATAAGGTAGGGAAGAATTCTAAGGCTCATTTTGACTGCCTCCAGAAGTTAGATCAGATGGCAAATTGGATTTGGTGCTAGGTCTTTCCCTTTAGGTTTTACCCCAACAATGTTTTCATTAGTTTCGCTCACTCTCGAAATCAAGCATTTTACAGCAGGTTGGAGCAGCCTGTATCTCAGCACAGGAATAAGGTAGGGAAGAATTCTAAGGATCATTTTGACTGCCTCCAGAAGTTAGATCAGATGGCAAATTGGATTTGGTGCTAGGTCTTTCCCTTTAGGTTTTACCCCAACAATGTTTTCATTAGTTTCGCTCACTCTCGAAATCAAGCATTTTACAGCAGGTTGGAGCAGCCTGTATCTCAGCACAGGAATAAGGTAGGGAAGAATTCTAAGGATCATTTTGACTGCCTCCAGAAGTTAGATCAGATGGCAAATTGGATTTGGTGCTAGGTCTTTCCCTTTAGGTTTTACCCCAACAATGTTTTCATTAGTTTCGCTCACTCTCGAAATCAAGCATTTTACAGCAGGTTGGAGCAGCCTGTATCTCAGCACAGGAATAAGGTAGGGAAGAATTCTAAGGATCATTTTGACTGCCTCCAGAAGTTAGATCAGATGGCAAATTGGATTTGGTGCTAGGTCTTTCCCTTTAGGTTTTACCCCAACAATGTTTTCATTAGTTTCGCTCACTCTCGAAATCAAGCATTTTACAGCAGGTTGGAGCAGCCTGTATCTCAGCACAGGAATAAGGTAGGGAAGAATTCTAAGGATCATTTTGACTGCCTCCAGAAGTTAGATCAGATGGCAAATTGGATTTGGTGCTAGGTCTTTCCCTTTAGGTTTTACCCCAACAATGTTTTCATTAGTTTCGCTCACTCTCGAAATCAAGCATTTTACAGCAGGTTGGAGCAGCCTGTATCTCAGCACAGGAATAAGGTAGGGAAGAATTCTAAGGCTCATTTTGACTGCCTCCAGAAGTTAGATCAGATGGCAAATTGGATTTGGTGCTAGGTCTTTCCCTTTAGGTTTTACCCCAACAATGTTTTCATTAGTTTCGCTCACTCTCGAAATCAAGCATTTTACAGCAGGTTGGAGCAGCCTGTATCTCAGCACAGGAATAAGGTAGGGAAGAATTCTAAGGATCATTTTGACTGCCTCCAGAAGTTAGATCAGATGGCAAATTGGATTTGGTGCTAGGTCTTTCCCTTTAGGTTTTACCCCAACAATGTTTTCATTAGTTTCGCTCACTCTCGAAATCAAGCATTTTACAGCAGGTTGGAGCAGCCTGTATCTCAGCACAGGAATAAGGTAGGGAAGAATTCTAAGGCTCATTTTGACTGCCTCCAGAAGTTAGATCAGATGGCAAATTGGATTTGGTGCTAGGTCTTTCCCTTTAGGTTTTACCCCAACAATGTTTTCATTAGTTTCGCTCACTCTCGAAATCAAGCATTTTACAGCAGGTTGGAGCAGCCTGTATCTCAGCACAGGAATAAGGTAGGGAAGAATTCTAAGGATCATTTTGACTGCCTCCAGAAGTTAGATCAGATGGCAAATTGGATTTGGTGCTAGGTCTTTCCCTTTAGGTTTTACCCCAACAATGTTTTCATTAGTTTCGCTCACTCTCGAAATCAAGCATTTTACAGCAGGTTGGAGCAGCCTGTATCTCAGCACAGGAATAAGGTAGGGAAGAATTCAAATGCTCACTTTGACTGCCTCCAGAAGTTAGATCAGTTGGCAAATTGGATTTGGTGCTAGGTCTTTCCCTTTAGGTTTTACCCCAACAATGTTTTCATTAGTTTTGCTCACTCTCGAAATCAAGCATTTTACAGCAGGTTGGAGCAGCCTGTATCTCAGCACAGGAATAAGGTAGGGAAGAATTCTAAGGCTCATTTTGACTGCCTCCAGAAGTTAGATCAGATGGCAAATTGGATTTGGTGCTAGGTCTTTCCCTTTAGGTTTTACCCCAACAATGTTTTCATTAGTTTCGCTCACTCTCGAAATCAAGCATTTTACAGCAGGTTGGAGCAGCCTGTATCTCAGCACAGGAATAAGGTAGGGAAGAATTCTAAGGATCATTTTGACTGCCTCCAGAAGTTAGATCAGATGGCAAATTGGATTTGGTGCTAGGTCTTTCCCTTTAGGTTTTACCCCAACAATGTTTTCATTAGTTTCGCTCACTCTCGAAATCAAGCATTTTACAGCAGGTTGGAGCAGCCTGTATCTCAGCACAGGAATAAGGTAGGGAAGAATTCTAAGGATCATTTTGACTGCCTCCAGAAGTTAGATCAGATGGCAAATTGGATTTGGTGCTAGGTCTTTCCCTTTAGGTTTTACCCCAACAATGTTTTCATTAGTTTCGCTCACTCTCGAAATCAAGCATTTTACAGCAGGTTGGAGCAGCCTGTATCTCAGCACAGGAATAAGGTAGGGAAGAATTCGAAGGATCATTTTGACTGCCTCCAGAAGTTAGATCAGATGGCAAATTGGATTTGGTGCTAGGTCTTTCCCTTTAGGTTTTACCCCAACAATGTTTTCATTAGTTTCGCTCACTCTCGAAATCAAGCATTTTACAGCAGGTTGGAGCAGCCTGTATCTCAGCACAGGAATAAGGTAGGGAAGAATTCTAAGGCTCATTTTGACTGCCTCCAGAAGTTAGATCAGATGGCAAATTGGATTTGGTGCTAGGTCTTTCCCTTTAGGTTTTACCCCAACAATGTTTTCATTAGTTTCGCTCACTCTCGAAATCAAGCATTTTACAGCAGGTTGGAGCAGCCTGTATCTCAGCACAGGAATAAGGTAGGGAAGAATTCTAAGGATCATTTTGACTGCCTCCAGAAGTTAGATCAGATGGCAAATTGGATTTGGTGCTAGGTCTTTCCCTTTAGGTTTTACCCCAACAATGTTTTCATTAGTTTCGCTCACTCTCGAAATCAAGCATTTTACAGCAGGTTGGAGCAGCCTGTATCTCAGCACAGGAATAAGGTAGGGAAGAATTCTAAGGATCATTTTGACTGCCTCCAGAAGTTAGATCAGATGGCAAATTGGATTTGGTGCTAGGTCTTTCCCTTTAGGTTTTACCCCAACAATGTTTTCATTAGTTTCGCTCACTCTCGAAATCAAGCATTTTACAGCAGGTTGGAGCAGCCTGTATCTCAGCACAGGAATAAGGTAGGGAAGAATTCGAAGGATCATTTTGACTGCCTCCAGAAGTTAGATCAGATGGCAAATTGGATTTGGTGCTAGGTCTTTCCCTTTAGGTTTTACCCCAACAATGTTTTCATTAGTTTCGCTCACTCTCGAAATCAAGCATTTTACAGCAGGTTGGAGCAGCCTGTATCTCAGCACAGGAATAAGGTAGGGAAGAATTCTAAGGATCATTTTGACTGCCTCCAGAAGTTAGATCAGATGGCAAATTGGATTTGGTGCTAGGTCTTTCCCTTTAGGTTTTACCCCAACAATGTTTTCATTAGTTTCGCTCACTCTCGAAATCAAGCATTTTACAGCAGGTTGGAGCAGCCTGTATCTCAGCACAGGAATAAGGTAGGGAAGAATTCTAAGGATCATTTTGACTGCCTCCAGAAGTTAGATCAGATGGCAAATTGGATTTGGTGCTAGGTCTTTCCCTTTAGGTTTTACCCCAACAATGTTTTCATTAGTTTCGCTCACTCTCGAAATCAAGCATTTTACAGCAGGTTGGAGCAGCCTGTATCTCAGCACAGGAATAAGGTAGGGAAGAATTCTAAGGATCATTTTGACTGCCTCCAGAACTTAGATCAGATGGCAAATTGGATTTGGTGCTAGGTCTTTCCCTTTAGGTTTTACCCCAACAATGTTTTCATTAGTTTCGCTCACTCTCGAAATCAAGCATTTTACAGCAGGTTGGAGCAGCCTGTATCTCAGCACAGGAATAAGGTAGGGAAGAATTCTAAGGCTCATTTTGACTGCCTCCAGAAGTTAGATCAGATGGCAAATTGGATTTGGTGCTAGGTCTTTCCCTTTAGGTTTTACCCCAACAATGTTTTCATTAGTTTCGCTCACTCTCGAAATCAAGCATTTTACAGCAGGTTGGAGCAGCCTGTATCTCAGCACAGGAATAAGGTAGGGAAGAATTCTAAGGCTCATTTTGACTGCCTCCAGAAGTTAGATCAGATGGCAAATTGGATTTGGTGCTAGGTCTTTCCCTTTAGGTTTTACCCCAACAATGTTTTCATTAGTTTCGCTCACTCTCGAAATCAAGCATTTTACAGCAGGTTGGAGCAGCCTGTATCTCAGCACAGGAATAAGGTAGGGAAGAATTCTAAGGCTCATTTTGACTGCCTCCAGAAGTTAGATCAGATGGCAAATTGGATTTGGTGCTAGGTCTTTCCCTTTAGGTTTTACCCCAACAATGTTTTCATTAGTTTCGCTCACTCTCGAAATCAAGCATTTTACAGCAGGTTGGAGCAGCCTGTATCTCAGCACAGGAATAAGGTAGGGAAGAATTCTAAGGATCATTTTGACTGCCTCCAGAAGTTAGATCAGATGGCAAATTGGATTTGGTGCTAGGTCTTTCCCTTTAGGTTTTACCCCAACAATGTTTTCATTAGTTTCGCTCACTCTCGAAATCAAGCATTTTACAGCAGGTTGGAGCAGCCTGTATCTCAGCACAGGAATAAGGTAGGGAAGAATCCTAAGGATCATTTTGACTGCCTCCAGAAGTTAGATCAGTTGGCAAATTGGATTTGGTGCTAGGTCTTTCCCTTTAGGTTTTACCCCAACAATGTTTTCATTAGTTTCGCTCACTCTCGAAATCAAGCATTTTACAGCAGGTTGGAGCAGCCTGTATCTCAGCACAGGAATAAGGTAGGGAAGAATTCTAAGGCTCATTTTGACTGCCTCCAGAAGTTAGATCAGATGGCAAATTGGATTTGGTGCTAGGTCTTTCCCTTTAGGTTTTACCCCAACAATGTTTTCATTAGTTTCGCTCACTCTCGAAATCAAGCATTTTACAGCAGGTTGGAGCAGCCTGTATCTCAGCACAGGAATAAGGTAGGGAAGAATTCTAAGGCTCATTTTGACTGCCTCCAGAAGTTAGATCAGATGGCAAATTGGATTTGGTGCTAGGTCTTTCCCTTTAGGTTTTACCCCAACAATGTTTTCATTAGTTTCGCTCACTCTCGAAATCAAGCATTTTACAGCAGGTTGGAGCAGCCTGTATCTCAGCACAGGAATAAGGTAGGGAAGAATTCTAAGGATCATTTTGACTGCCTCCAGAAGTTAGATCAGATGGCAAATTGGATTTGGTGCTAGGTCTTTCCCTTTAGGTTTTACCCCAACAATGTTTTCATTAGTTTCGCTCACTCTCGAAATCAAGCATTTTACAGCAGGTTGGAGCAGCCTGTATCTCAGCACAGGAATAAGGTAGGGAAGAATTCTAAGGATCATTTTGACTGCCTCCAGAAGTTAGATCAGATGGCAAATTGGATTTGGTGCTAGGTCTTTCCCTTTAGGTTTTACCCCAACAATGTTTTCATTAGTTTCGCTCACTCTCGAAATCAAGCATTTTACAGCAGGTTGGAGCAGCCTGTATCTCAGCACAGGAATAAGGTAGGGAAGAATTCTAAGGATCATTTTGACTGCCTCCAGAAGTTAGATCAGATGGCAAATTGGATTTGGTGCTAGGTCTTTCCCTTTAGGTTTTACCCCAACAATGTTTTCATTAGTTTCGCTCACTCTGGAAATCAAGCATTTTACAGCAGGTTGGAGCAGCCTGTATCTCAGCACAGGAATAAGGTAGGGAAGAATTCTAAGGATCATTTTGACTGCCTCCAGAAGTTAGATCAGATGGCAAATTGGATTTGGTGCTAGGTCTTTCCCTTTAGGTTTTACCCCAACAATGTTTTCATTAGTTTCGCTCACTCTCGAAATCAAGCATTTTACAGCAGGTTGGAGCAGCCTGTATCTCAGCACAGGAATAAGGTAGGGAAGAATTCTAAGGATCATTTTGACTGCCTCCAGAAGTTAGATCAGATGGCAAATTGGATTTGGTGCTAGGTCTTTCCCTTTAGGTTTTACCCCAACAATGTTTTCATTAGTTTCGCTCACTCTCGAAATCAAGCATTTTACAGCAGGTTGGAGCAGCCTGTATCTCAGCACAGGAATAAGGTAGGGAAGAATTCGAAGGATCATTTTGACTGCCTCCAGAAGTTAGATCAGATGGCAAATTGGATTTGGTGCTAGGTCTTTCCCTTTAGGTTTTACCCCAACAATGTTTTCATTAGTTTCGCTCACTCTCGAAATCAAGCATTTTACAGCAGGTTGGAGCAGCCTGTATCTCAGCACAGGAATAAGGTAGGGAAGAATTCGAAGGATCATTTTGACTGCCTCCAGAAGTTAGATCAGATGGCAAATTGGATTTGGTGCTAGGTCTTTCCCTTTAGGTTTTACCCCAACAATGTTTTCATTAGTTTCGCTCACTCTCGAAATCAAGCATTTTACAGCAGGTTGGAGCAGCCTGTATCTCAGCACAGGAATAAGGTAGGGAAGAATTCTAAGGATCATTTTGACTGCCTCCAGAAGTTAGATCAGATGGCAAATTGGATTTGGTGCTAGGTCTTTCCCTTTAGGTTTTACCCCAACAATGTTTTCATTAGTTTCGCTCACTCTCGAAATCAAGCATTTTACAGCAGGTTGGAGCAGCCTGTATCTCAGCACAGGAATAAGGTAGGGAAGAATTCTAAGGATCATTTTGACTGCCTCCAGAAGTTAGATCAGATGGCAAATTGGATTTGGTGCTAGGTCTTTCCCTTTAGGTTTTACCCCAACAATGTTTTCATTAGTTTCGCTCACTCTCGAAATCAAGCATTTTACAGCAGGTTGGAGCAGCCTGTATCTCAGCACAGGAATAAGGTAGGGAAGAATTCTAAGGCTCATTTTGACTGCCTCCAGAAGTTAGATCAGATGGCAAATTGGATTTGGTGCTAGGTCTTTCCCTTTAGGTTTTACCCCAACAATGTTTTCATTAGTTTCGCTCACTCTCGAAATCAAGCATTTTACAGCAGGTTGGAGCAGCCTGTATCTCAGCACAGGAATAAGGTAGGGAAGAATTCTAAGGATCATTTTGACTGCCTCCAGAAGTTAGATCAGATGGCAAATTGGATTTGGTGCTAGGTCTTTCCCTTTAGGTTTTACCCCAACAATGTTTTCATTAGTTTCGCTCACTCTCGAAATCAAGCATTTACAGCAGGTTGGAGCAGCCTGTATCTCAGCACAGGAATAAGGTAGGGAAGAATTCTAAGGATCATTTTGACTGCCTCCAGAAGTTAGATCAGATGGCAAATTGGATTTGGTGCTAGGTCTTTCCCTTTAGGTTTTACCCCAACAATGTTTTCATTAGTTTCGCTCACTCTCGAAATCAAGCATTTTACAGCAGGTTGGAGCAGCCTGTATCTCAGCACAGGAATAAGGTAGGGAAGAATTCTAAGGGATCATTTTGACTGCCTCCAGAAGTTAGATCAGATGGCAAATTGGATTTGGTGCTAGGTCTTTCCCTTTAGGTTTTACCCCAACAATGTTTTCATTAGTTTCGCTCACTCTCGAAATCAAGCATTTTACAGCAGGTTGGAGCAGCCTGTATCTCAGCACAGGAATAAGGTAGGGAAGAATTCTAAGGATCATTTTGACTGCCTCCAGAAGTTAGATCAGATGGCAAATTGGATTTGGTGCTAGGTCTTTCCCTTTAGGTTTTACCCCAACAATGTTTTCATTAGTTTCGCTCACTCTCGAAATCAAGCATTTTACAGCAGGTTGGAGCAGCCTGTATCTCAGCACAGGAATAAGGTAGGGAAGAATTCTAAGGATCATTTTGACTGCCTCCAGAAGTTAGATCAGATGGCAAATTGGATTTGGTGCTAGGTCTTTCCCTTTAGGTTTTACCCCAACAATGTTTTCATTAGTTTCGCTCACTCTCGAAATCAAGCATTTTACAGCAGGTTGGAGCAGCCTGTATCTCAGCACAGGAATAAGGTAGGGAAGAATTCTAAGGATCATTTTGACTGCCTCCAGAAGTTAGATCAGATGGCAAATTGGATTTGGTGCTAGGTCTTTCCCTTTAGGTTTTACCCCAACAATGTTTTCATTAGTTTCGCTCACTCTCGAAATCAAGCATTTTACAGCAGGTTGGAGCAGCCTGTATCTCAGCACAGGAATAAGGTAGGGAAGAATTCTAAGGATCATTTTGACTGCCTCCAGAAGTTAGATCAGATGGCAAATTGGATTTGGTGCTAGGTCTTTCCCTTTAGGTTTTACCCCAACAATGTTTTCATTAGTTTCGCTCACTCTCGAAATCAAGCATTTTACAGCAGGTTGGAGCAGCCTGTATCTCAGCACAGGAATAAGGTAGGGAAGAATTCTAAGGATCATTTTGACTGCCTCCAGAAGTTAGATCAGATGGCAAATTGGATTTGGTGCTAGGTCTTTCCCTTTAGGTTTTACCCCAACAATGTTTTCATTAGTTTCGCTCACTCTCGAAATCAAGCATTTTACAGCAGGTTGGAGCAGCCTGTATCTTCAGCACAGGAATAAGGTAGGGAAGAATTCGAAGGATCATTTTGACTGCCTCCAGAAGTTAGATCAGATGGCAAATTGGATTTGGTGCTAGGTCTTTCCCTTTAGGTTTTACCCCAACAATGTTTTCATTAGTTTTGCTCACTCTCGAAATCAAGCATTTTACAGCAGGTTGGAGCAGCCTGTATCTCAGCACAGGAATAAGGTAGGGAAGAATTCTAAGGATCATTTTGAGTGCCTCCAGAAGTTAGATCAGATGGCAAAATTGGATTTGGTGCTAGGTCTTTCCCTTTAGGTTTTACCCCAACAATGTTTTCATTAGTTTCGCTCACTCTCGAAATCAAGCATTTTACAGCAGGTTGGAGCAGCCTGTATCTCAGCACAGGAATAAGGTAGGGAAGAATTCAAATGCTCATTTTGACTGCCTCCAGAAGTTAGATCAGATGGCAAATTGGATTTGGGTGCTAGGTCTTTCCCTTTAGGTTTTTACCCCAACAATGTTTTCATTAGTTTCGCTCACTCTCGAAATCAAGCATTTTACAGCAGGTTGGAGCAGCCTGTATCTCAGCACAGGAATAAGGTAGGAAGAATTCTAAGGATCATTTTGACTGCCTCCAGAAGTAGATCAGATGGCAAATTGGATTTGGTGCTAGGTCTTTCCCTTTAGGTTTTTACCCCAACAATGTTTTCATTAGTTTCGCTCACTCTCGAAATCAAGCATTTTACAGCAGGTTGGAGCAGCCTGTATCTCAGCACAGGAATAAGGTAGGGAAGAATTCTAAGGATCATTTTGACTGCCTCCAGAAGTTAGATCAGATGGCAAATTGGATTTGGTGCTAGGTCTTTCCCTTTAGGTTTTACCCCAACAATGTTTTCATTAGTTTCGCTCACTCTCGAAATCAAGCATTTTACAGCAGGTTGGAGCAGCCTGTATCTCAGCACAGGAATAAGGTAGGGGAAGAATTCTAAGGATCATTTTGACTGCCTCCAGAAGTTAGATCAGATGGCAAATTGGATTTGGTGCTAGGTCTTTCCCTTTAGGTTTTACCCCAACAATGTTTTCATTAGTTTCGCTCACTCTCGAAATCAAGCATTTTACAGCAGGTTGGAGCAGCCTGTATCTCAGCACAGGAATAAGGTAGGGAAGAATTCTAAGGATCATTTTGACTTGCCTCCAGAAGTTAGATCAGATGGCAAATTGGATTTGGTGCTAGGTCTTTCCCTTTAGGTTTTACCCCAACAATGTTTTCATTAGTTTCCGCTCACTCTCGAAATCAAGCATTTTACAGCAGGTTGGAGCAGCCTGTATCTCAGCACAGGAATAAGGTAGGGAAGAATTCTAAGGATCATTTTGACTGCCTCCAGAAGTTAGATCAGATGGCAAATTGGATTTGGTGCTAGGTCTTTCCCCTTTAGGTTTTACCCCAACAATGTTTTCATTAGTTTCGCTCACTCTCGAAATCAAGCATTTTACAGCAGGTTGGAGCAGCCTGTATCTCAGCACAGGAATAAGGTAGGGAAGAATTCTAAGGCTCATTTTGACTGCCTCCAGAAGTTAGATCAGATGGCAAATTGGATTTGGTGCTAGGTCTTTCCCTTTAGGTTTTACCCCCAACAATGTTTTCATTAGTTTCGCTCACTCTCGAAATCAAGCATTTTACAGCAGGTTGGAGCAGCCTGTATCTCAGCACAGGAATAAGGTAGGGAAGAATTCTAAGGATCATTTTGACTGCCTCCAGAAAGTTAGATCAGACGGCAAATTGGATTTGGTGCTAGGTCTTTCCCTTTAGGTTTTACCCCAACAATGTTTTCATTAGTTTCCGCTCACTCTCGAAATCAAGCATTTTACAGCAGGTTGGAGCAGCCTGTATCTCAGCACAGGGAATAAGGTAGGGGAAGAATTCGAAGGATCATTTTGACTGCCTCCAGAAGTTAGATCAGACGGCAAATTGGATTTGGTGCTAGGTCTTTCCCTTTAGGTTTTACCCCCAACAATGTTTTCATTAGTTTCCGCTCACTCTCGAAATCAAGCATTTTACAGCAGGTTGGAGCAGCCTGTATCTCAGCACAGGAATAAGGTAGGGAAGAATTCTAAGGATCATTTTGACTGCCTCCAGAAGTTAGATCAGATGGCAAATTGGATTTGGTGCTAGGTCTTTCCCTTTAGGTTTTTACCCCAACAATGTTTTCATTAGTTTCGCTCACTCTCGAAATCAAGCATTTTACAGCAGGTTGGAGCAGCCTGTATCTCAGCACAGGAATAAGGTAGGGAAGAATTCTAAGGATCATTTTGACTGCCTCCAGAAGTTAGATCAGATGGCAAATTGGATTTGGTGCTAGGTCTTTCCCTTTAGGTTTTACCCCAACAATGTTTTCATTAGTTCGCTCACTCTCGAAAATCAAGCATTTTACAGCAGGTTGGAGCAGCCTGTATCTCAGCACAGGAATAAGGTAGGGAAGAATTCTAAGGCTCATTTTGACTGCCTCCAGAAGTTAGATCAGATGGCAAATTGGATTTGGTGCTAGGTCTTTCCCTTTAGGTTTTACCCCAACAATGTTTTCATTAGTTTCGCTCACTCTCGAAATCAAGCAATTTTACAGCAGGTTGGAGCAGCCTGTATCTCAGCACAGGAATAAGGTAGGGAAGAATTCTAAGGCTCATTTTGACTGCCTCCAGAAGTTAGATCAGATGGCAAATTGGATTTGGTGCTAGGTCTTTCCCTTTAGGTTTTACCCCAACAATGTTTTCATTAGTTTCGCTCACTCTCGAAATCAAGCATTTTACAGCAGGTTGGAGCAGCCTGTATCTCAGCACAGGAATAAGGTAGGGAAGAATTCTAAGGCTCATT
Source organism: Melanerpes formicivorus (assembly GCF_026170545.1). Classification (NCBI taxonomy): domain Eukaryota; kingdom Metazoa; phylum Chordata; class Aves; order Piciformes; family Picidae; genus Melanerpes; species Melanerpes formicivorus. Next base: position 50,120 of record NW_027143583.1, read on the forward strand.
TTTGACTGCCTCCAGAAGTTAGATCAGATGGCAAATTGGATTTGGTGCTAGGGTCTTTCCCTTTAGGTTTTACCCCAACAATGTTTTCATTAGTTTCGCTCACTCATCGAATCAAGCATTTTACAGCAGGTTGGAGCAAGCCTGTATCTCAGCACAGGAATAAGGTAGGGAAGAATTCTAAGGATCATTTTGACTGCCTCCAGAAGTTAGATCAGATTGGCAAATTGGATTTGGTGCTAGGTCTTTCCCTTTAGGTTTTACCCCAACAATGTTTTCATTAGTTTCGCTCACTCTCGAAATCAAGCATTTTACAGCAGGTTGGAGCAGCCTGTATCTCAGCACAGGAATAAGGTAGGGAAGAATTCTAAGGATCATTTTGACTGCCTCCAGAAGTTAGATCAGATGGCAAATTGGATTTGGTGCTAGGTCTTTCCCTTTAGGTTTTACCCCAACAATGTTTTCATTAGTTTCGCTCACTCTCGAAATCAAGCATTTTACAGCAGGTTGGAGCAGCCTGTATCTCAGCACAGGAATAAGGTAGGGAAGAATTCTAAGGATCATTTTGACTGCCTCCAGAAGTTAGATCAGATGGGCAAATTGGATTTGGTGCTAGGTCTTTCCCTTTAGGTTTTACCCCAACAATGTTTTCATTAGTTTCGCTCACTCTCGAAATCAAGCATTTTACAGCAGGTTGGAGCAGCCTGTATCTCAGCACAGGAATAAAGGTAGGGAAGAATTCTAAGGATCATTTTGACTGCCTCCAGAAGTTAGATCAGATGGCAAATTGGATTTGGTGCTAGGTCTTTCCCTTTAGGTTTTACCCCAACAATGTTTTCATTAGTTTCGCTCACTCTCGAAATCAAGCATTTTACAGCAGGTTGGAGCAGCCTGTATCTCAGCACAGGAATAAGGTAGGGAAGAATTCCTAAGGATCATTTTGACTGCCTCCAGAAGTTAGATCAGATGGCAAATTGGATTTGGTGCTAGGTCTTTCCCTTTAGGTTTTACCCCAACAATGTTTTCATTAGTTTTCGCTCACTCTCGAAATCAAGCATTTTACAGCAGGTTGGAGCAGCCTGTATCTTCAGCACAGGAATAAGGTAGGGAAGAATTCGAAGGATCATTTTGACTGCCTCCAGAAGTTAGATCAGATGGCAAATTGGATTTGGTGCTAGGTCTTTCCCTTTAGGTTTTACCCCAACAATGTTTTCATTAGTTTTGCTCACTCTCGAAATCAAGCATTTTACAGCAGGTTGGAGCAGCCTGTATCTCAGCACAGGAATAAGGTAGGGAAGAATTCTAAGGATCATTTTGAGTGCCTCCAGAAGTTAGATCAGATGGCAAATTGGATTTGGTGCTAGGTCTTTCCCTTTAGGTTTTACCCCAACAATGTTTTCATTAGTTTCGCTCACTCTCGAAATCAAGCATTTTACAGCAGGGTTGGAGCAGCCTGTATCTCAGCACAGGAATAAGGTAGGGAAAGAATTCAAATGCTCATTTTGACTGCCTCCAGAAGTTTAGATCAGATGGCAAATTGGATTTGGTGCTAGGTCTTTCCCTTTAGGTTTTACCCCAACATGTTTTCATTAGTTTCGCTCACTCTCGAAATCAAGCATTTTACAGCAGGTTGGAGCAGCCTGTATCTCAGCACAGGAATAAGGTAGGGAAGAATTCTAAGGATCATTTTGACTGCCTCCAGAAGTTAGATCAGATGGCAAATTGGATTTGGTGCTAGGTCTTTCCCTTTAGGTTTTACCCCAACAATGTTTTCATTAGTTTCGCTCACTCTCGAAATCAAGCATTTTACAGCAGGTTGGAGCAGCCTGTATCTCAGCACAGGAATAAGGTAGGGAAGAATTCTAAGGATCATTTTGACTGCCTCCAGAAGTTAGATCAGATGGCAAATTGGATTTGGTGCTAGGTCTTTCCCTTTAGGTTTTACCCCAACAATGTTTTCATTAGTTTTCGCTCACTCTCGAAATCAAGCATTTTACAGCAGGTTGGAGCAGCCTGTATCTCAGCACAGGAATAAGGTAGGGAAGAATTCTAAGGATCATTTTGACTGCCTCCAGAAGTTAGATCAGATGGCATATTGGATTTGGTGCTAGGTCTTTCCCTTTAGGTTTTACCCCAACAATGTTTTCATTAGTTTTCGCTCACCTCTCGAAATCAAGCATTTTACAGCAGGTTGGAGCAGCCTGTATCTCAGCAACAGGAATAAGGTAGGGAAGAATTCTAAGGGATCATTTTGACTGCCTCCAGAAGTTAGATCAGATGGCAAATTGGATTTGGTGCTAGGTCTTTCCCTTTAGGTTTTACCCCAACAATGTTTTCATTAGGTTTCGCTCACCTCTCGAAATCAAGCATTTTACAGCAGGTTGGAGCAGCCTGTATCTCAGCACAGGAATAAGGTAGGGAAGAATTCTAAGGATCATTTTGACTGCCTCCAGAAGTTAGATCAGATGGCAAATTGGATTTGGTGCTAGGTCTTTCCCTTTAGGTTTTACCCCAACAATGTTTTTCATTAGTTTCGCTCACTCTCGAAATCAAGCATTTTACAGCAGGTTGGAGCAGGCCTGTATCTCAGCACAGGAATAAGGTAGGGGAAGAATTCTAAGGGCTCATTTTGACTGCCTCCAGAAGTTAGATCAGATGGCAAATTGGATTTGGTGCTAGGTCTTTCCCTTTAGGTTTTACCCCAACAATGTATTTCATTAGTTTCGCTCACTCTCGAAATCAAGCATTTTACAGCAGGTTGGAGCAGCCTGTATCTCAGCACAGGAATAAGGTAGGGAAGAATTCTAAGGATCATTTTGACTGCCTCCAGAAGTTAGATCAGACGGCAAATTGGATTTTGGTGCTAGGTCTTTCCCTTTAGGTTTTACCCCCAACAATGTTTTCATTAGTTTCGCTCACTCTCGAAATCAAGCATTTTTACAGCAGGTTGGAGCAGCCTGTATCTCAGCACAGGAATAAGGTAGGGAAGAATTCTAAGGATCATTTTGACTGCCTCCAGAAGTTAGATCAGACGGCAAATTGGATTTGGTGCTAGGTCTTTCCCTTTAGGTTTTACCCCAACAATGTTTTCATTAGTTTCGCTCACTCTCGAAATCAAGCATTTTACAGCAGGTTGGAGCAGCCTGTATCTCAGCACAGGAATAAGGTAGGGAAGAATTCTAAGGATCATTTTGACTGCCCTCCAGAAGTTAGATCAGACGGCAAATTGGATTTGGTGCTAGGTCCTTTCCCTTTAGGTTTTACCCCAACAATGTTTTCATTAGTTTCGCTCACTCTCGAAATCAAGCATTTTACAGCAGGTTGGAGCAGCCTGTATCTCAGCACAGGAATAAGGTAGGGAAGAATTCTAAGATCATTTTGACTGCCTCCAGAAGTTAGATCAGATGGCAAATTGGATTTGGTGCTAGGTCTTTCCCTTTAGGTTTTACCCCAACAATGTTTTCATTAGTTTCGCTCACTCTCGAAATCAAGCATTTTACAGCAGGTTGGAGCAGCCTGTATCTCAGCACAGGAATAGGTAGGGAAGAATTCTAAGGCTCATTTTGACTGCCTCCAGAAGTTAGATCAGATGGGCAAAATGGGATTTGGTGCTAAGGTCTTTCCCTTTAGGTTTTACCCCAACAATGTTTTCTATTAGTTTCGCTCACTCTCGAAATCAAGCATTTTACAGCAGGTTGGAGCAGCCTGCTATCTCAGCACAGGAATAAGGTAGGGAAGAATTCTAAGGCTCATTTTGACTGCCTCCAGAAGTTAGATCAGATGGCAAATGGATTTGGTGCTAGGTCTTTCCCTTTAGGTTTTACCCCAACAATGTTTTCATTAGTTTCGCTCAACTCTCGAAATCAAGCATTTTACAGCAGGTGGAGAGCAGCCTGTATCTCAGCACAGGAATAAGGTAGGGAAGAATTCTAAGGGCTCAATTTTGACTGCCTCCAGAAGTTAGATCAGATGGCAAATTGGATTTGGTGCTAGGTCCTTTCCCTTTAGGTTTTACCCCAACAATGTTTTCATTAGTTTCGCTCACTCTCGAAATCAAGCATTTTTACAGCAGGTTGGAGCAGCCTGTATCTCAGCACAGGAATAAGGGTAGGGAAGAATTCTAAGGATCATTTTGACTGCCTCCAGAAGTTAGATCAGATGGCAAATTGGATTTGGTGCTAGGGTCTTTCCCTTTAGGTTTTTACCCCAACAATGTTTTCATTAGTTTCGCTCACTCTCGAAATCAAGCATTTTACAGCAGGTTGGAGCAGCCTGTATCTCAGCACAGGAATAAGGTAGGGAAGAATTCAAAGGATCATTTTGAACTGCCT